>NC_045449.1:44605172-44844483 GCF_002776525.5 Piliocolobus tephrosceles | reverse complement strand
GCAGTGGCCGGATCTCAGCTCACTGCAAGCTCTGCCTCCCGGGTTTATGCCATTCTCCTGCCTCAGCCTCCCGAGTAGCTGGGACTACAGGCGCCCACCACCTCGCCCAGCTAGTTTTTTGTATTTTTTAGTAGAGACGGGGTTTCACCATGTTAGCCAGGATGGTCTCGATCTCCTGACCTCGTGATCCGCCAGTCTCAGCCTCCCAAAGTGCTGGGATTACAGGCTTGAGCCACCGCGCCCGGCTAATAATAGTAATTATTTACGTAGCCTGGACATAGATTAAAAGACTTCACGGGAGTGAATTCAAGATAAAATAGGAACTCAGCAAGAGATAAATGTTGATGGATAATGTATATGAGGATAATTTAAAACTATAATATAATAATTCCTCTTGATCTCACAGCATCTTCTAGCAGCTCAGTCTTAGCCATAAAATATTTTTTGAATGAAAACTTCTTTTTTCTTTTCTTTCTCTTTTTTTTTTTTTGAGACAGTTTCACTCTCGTTGCCCAGGCTGGATACAATGGCGCAATCTTGGCTCACCGCAACCTCTACCTCCCGGGTTCAAGTGATTCTCCTGTTTCAGCTTCCCAAGTAGCTAGGATTACAGGCACGTGCCACCACGCCTGGCTAATTTTTTCTATTTTTATTAAAGACGGGGTTTCTCCATGTTGGTCAGACTAATCTCAAACTCCTGACCTCAGGTCTTTGATCTGCCTGCTTCGGCCTCCCAAAGTGCTGTAACCACAGGTGTGAGCCACCGTGCCCGGCCAGGTATTCTTAAAAGTGATGTAATAATCTCTACATCAGAAAGAACTTCAGAAACCACCTTGTCTGGACTCTTTGATATTATAAAAGAGTTTATAATATCAAGTTCTTTGATATCCACAAAAGTTGCAACATGTCTATATATAGAGAACTATAGAGTAATATAAATATTTAAGTATTGGGAAGATCATTATTTAAATAATTCACATATAAAGAACCTTTCTCGGGTATTTCTTGTAAAAAGAGACTTCAATGTATCCAGTTTGCTTAAAATTAGGCCACATCTAGCTTTCTGCTTTATCTTACACTTGCATACTACACAACTTGAGATGTACTAAAAATAAAATCAGTCCTCTGGGACATAACTCCCATAAAAACCTCTCCACTACACCACTACACAAACCCTCCTCTCCAATTAGTTGACCCTAGCCTGTTTGTCAGCTCATACATACAACCATATGCCTTTCTCAAATTTATTCATACCACCCTGAAAGCCAGAAATGTGCTACCTCCTATCTGAATACTACCCTTTCAGGTCCAAGTCAAGTCCTACCTTGTTCTGAAGCATTTCCTAACTGCCCCAGTATACTCTAAATTCCTAGTGTCACTTTCTTGGCAGTTAACAAATGTTACTAAGAACCCACTAGCTGCCAATTAACGTAGGATGCCCAGAATTTTAATTCTCTATGTTCTTCCCCACTCCAAAATTATCTTTTATAGGTCTAGTAATATCTAGGAATTGACACTTAAAAAACAACTTATCAGATGGAAAGAAGAAAACAGTTGCTACACAAATAAAATTGATTTAGGCCAGGCGCTGTGGCTCACGCCTGTAATCCCAGCACTTTGAGAGGCCGAGGCGGGTGGATCATGAGGTCAGGAGATCAAGACTATCCTGGCTAACATGGTGAAACACCATCTCTAGCAAAAAAAAAAAAATACAAAAAATTAGCCAGACGTGGTGGTGGGCACCGGTAGTCCCAGTTACTTGGGAGGCTGAGGTAGAATGTTATGAACCTGGGAGGCGGAGCATGCAGTGGGCCGAGATTGCACCACAGCACTCCAGCCTGGGCGGCAGAGCAAGACTCTGTTGCAAAAAAAAAAAAAAAAAAAAAAAAAATGCTCAGTGAAATAAAAGAGGACACAAACAAATGGAAGAACATACCATGCTCATGGATAGGAAGAATCAGTATCGTGAAAATGGCCATACTGCCCAAGTTTATTTATAGATTCAATGCCATCCCCATCAAGCTACCAATGAGTTTCTTCACAGAATTGGAAAAAAACTGCTTTAAAGTTCATATGGAACCAAAAAAGAGCCCGCATTGCCAAGACAATCCTAAGTCAAAAGAACAAAACTGAAGGCATCACTCTACCTGACTTCAAACTATACTACAAGGCTACAGTAACCAAAACAGCATGGTACTGGTACCAAAACAGAGATATAGACCAATGGAACAGCACAGAGTCCTCAGAAATAATACCACACATCTACAGCCATCTGATCTTTGACAAACCTGAGAGAAACAAGAAATGGGGAAAGGATTCCCTATTTAATAAATGGTGCTGGGAAAATTGGCTAGCCATAAGTAGAAAGCTGAAACTGGATCCTTTCCTTACTCCTTATACGAAAATTAATTCAAGATGGATTAGAGACTTAAATGTTAGACCTAATACCATAAAAACCCTAGAAGAAAATCTAGGTAGTACCATTCAGGACATAGGCATGGGCAAGGACTTCATGTCTCAAACACCAAAAGCAATGGCAACAGAAGCCAAAATTGACAAATGGGATCTCATTAAACTAAAGGGCTTCTGCACAGCAAAAGAAACTACCATCAGAGTGAACAGGCAACCTACAGAATGGGAGAAAATTTTTGCAATCTACTCATCTGACAAAGGGCTGATATCCAGAACCTACAAAGAACTCAAACAAATTTACAAGAAAAAAACAAACAACCGCATCAAAAAGTGGGCAAAGGATATGAACAGACATTTCTCAAAAGAAGACATTCATACAGCCAACAGACACATGAAAAAATGCTCATCATCACTCGCCATCAGAGAAATGCAAATCAAAACCACAATGAGATACCATCTCACACCAGTTAGAATGGCAATCATTAAAGAGTCAGGAAACAACAGGTGCTGGAGAGGATGTGGAGAAATAGGAACATGTTTACACTGTTGGTGGAATTGTAAACTAGTTCAACCATTATGGAAAAGAGTATAGCAATTCCTCAAGGATCTAGAACTAGATGTACCATATGACCCAGCCATCCCACTACTGGGTATATACCCAAAGGATTATAAATCATGCTGCTATAAAGACACATGCACACGTATGTTTATTGCGGCACTATTCACAATAGCAAAGACTTGGAATCAACCCAAATGTCCATCAGTGACAGACTGGATTAAGAAAATGTGGCACATATACACCATGGAATACTATGCAGCCATAAAAAAGAATGAGTTTGCATCCTTTGTAGGGACATGGATGCAGCTGGAAACCATCATTCTTAGCAAACTATCACAAGAACAGAAAACCAGACACCGCATGTTCACACTCATAGGTGGGAACTGAACAATGAGATCACCTGGACTCGGGAAGGGGAACATCACACACCAGGGCCTATCATGGGGGGGGGGGGGGGGGGGGGGGGTTGCATTGGGAGTTATACCTGATATAAATGACGAATTGATGGGTGCTGATGAGTTGATGGGTGCAGCACACCAACATGGCACAAGTATACATATGTAACAAACCTGCACGTTATGCACATGTACCCTAGAACTTAAAGTATAATAAAAAATAAATAAATAAATATTATAGTGTAAAAAAAAAAAACAGAATAAAGTTGATTTTTTCCCGAGATTGCACCGCTGCACTCCAGCCTGGGTAACAGAGTGAGACACTGTCTCAAAAAAAAAAAAAAAAAAAAAAAAAAAGAATAAAGTTGATTTTTTCCCTTTATCAAAATATCCTTTAATGCTGTTTACATTTTTTTCAATTATGAGAATATTTAAGGAATAATTAGGAAAAATCTAATATTGTACAGCAATTCTACTTCAGGAATAAATCCTAAGGAATCAATCTGATTGATGTATAAAGATTTATGTACAAGGATGTTCATCACTGCAAATTTTTTCTTTTTTGAGATGTAGTCTTGCAGTATCACCCAGGCTAGAGTACAATGGCGTGATCTCGGCTCACTGCAAACTCTGCCTCCTGGGTTCAAACGATTCTCCTGCCTCAGCCTCTCAAGTAGCTGGGATTACAGGTGCCAGCCACCACGCCCAGCTAATTTTCGTATTTTTAGTAGGGACAGGGTTTCACCATGTTGGCCAGGCTGGTCTCGAACACCTGACCTTATGATCCACTCGCCTCAGCCTCCCAAAGCGCTGGGACTACAGGCGTGAGCCACCGCACTCGGCCTTTTTTTTTTTTTTTTTTTTTTTTTTAAAGAAACAGCATCTCGCTCTGTCGCCCTAGTGGCTAGAGTGCAGTGGCGTGATCTCGGCTCGCTGCAACCTCCGCCTCCTGGGTTCAGACAATTCTCCTGTCTCAGCCTCCTGAGTTGCTGGGACTACAGCCACATGTCACCACGCCTGGCTAATTTTTTGTATTTTTAGTAGAGACGGGGTTTCACTGTGTTAGCCAGGATGGTCTCGATCTCCTGACCTCATGATCTGCCCATCTCGGCCTCCCAAAGTGCTGGGATTACAGGCGTGAGCCACCTCGCCCAGCTGTCACCGCAAAATTTATAAGGAAAAACTGGAGGAAAAAAGTTCATTATTGGGAAATTGGCCAAATAAAATATGATGAATTCATACAACAGAATTCTACATAGTTACTTTGAGAAGTTATTTTTTTTGACTGGTATAAAAGAGGTCTACAATATGCTGAATGTTTAAGGTAATTTTTTTTTTTTTTTTTTTTTTTTTTTGAGACGGAGTCTCGCTCTGTTCCCCAGGCTGGAGTGCAGTGGCCGGATCTCAGCTCACTGCAAGCTCCGCCTCCCAGGTTTACGCCATTCTCCTGCCTCAGCCTCCCGAGTAGCTGGGACTACAGGCGCCCACCACCTCGCCCGGCTAGTTTTTTTGTATTTTTTAGTAGAGACGGGGTTTCACAGTGTTAGCCAGGATGGTCTCGATCTCCTGACCTCGTGATCCGCCCGTCTCGGCCTCCCAAAGTGCTGGGATTACAGGCTTGAGCCACCGCGCCCGGCCGGTAATTTTTTTTAAAAAATCAATTTTTTTGTAAAGATATAAATATCTACATGCACATACACATTTAGAGAAATGCCCAATAAGATGTTCAGAAAATGTTAACTGTAGTTAACTCTGTATGGTGGGATTTGGGGTAATTTTTTACTTTTTTCTTCATACTTTCCTATTTTTTTCCAAGAATTATTTTATAATCAGCAAAAGCAAATACTTTTGTTCTGAAAAAATACTATGATGATTTTTAAATCTCAAGTCTTTTTAAGGATTCACGTGGAGTGCATTACTCCCATTTACTACTAACACCACCAACTAAAGGGCCACATAGGTGCTCCTAATGAGAAGTAATTCCTAACAATATGTCAAAGTGGAGTGCAAGGAACTTCCCTGTGTTTTTCTTTTTTTTAATTTTTTTTTTTTTTTTTGAGACGGAGTCTCGCTCTGTCACCCGGGCTGCAGTGCAGTGGCCGGATCTCAGCTCACTGCAAGCTCCGCCTCCTGGGTTTACGCCATTCTCCTGCCTCAGCCTCCCGAGTAGCTGGGACTACAGGCACCCGCCACCACACCCGGCTAGTTTTTTGTATTTTTTAGTAGAGACAGGGTTTCACCATGTTAACCAGGATGGTCTCGATCTCCTGACCTCGTGATCCGCCCGTCTCGGCCTCCCAAAGTACTGGGATTACAGGCTTGAGCCACCGCACCCGGCCTGAAACTTCCCTATTTTCATGTTGTTTCTTCAAGCCAGCAAGTTTCTGAAATAATTTACCCATAGCTTTCCCTGAAAGGAGTTTCTCACCTATGCAGAAGATGTTTCCATCAGCGGTGGCAAGACAGGTAGCAATGAGTCAAGTCATCACCAAGTTATATTTCAAAGGTGGAGCATCACCACCACCATCGTCAGACAACCAAGCGGAGAAGAACTACCACTGCTGTAGCATCTCTGGTCGACAAATTTGACTACTGGGATACACTGAGACCAACATGGTAGTCTGTGTCTTTGTGTTGACCAAATGTCAACGTCAAGGGTTCCCACAGCCATTCTACCTCATGTGCTCATCCATGCTCCCACACCTTAGCAAAGATCTGCTTGGAACTTTCTCCACTTCCCAGACACCAACTTCTGAATTTTTCTCAGCCCTCTTATCCCTCTACCAAGAAAGAGAGAAGAGTTAAAATGAGAAAACAAAAAGTGCAAAAGCCCAAGGGAGGACCTAGCTGGGTATACTGGAAGAATAGAAAGAAAGGCAGTATAGCTTGAACATGGTCATCAAAGGAAAACACTAAAAGAAACAGGCAAGGACCACATCACAGAGATCCCAACAGGTCAGAATACATCTGGGGATGTTATTTTCATAAATGTTGCTCCCATGGTGAATCAATTTTATGCAAATGAAACCTCATCTATTCTTCCAAAACTTGGTACAATAGACCCAACCGCCTGCCTGCTAGGCAGTGTCTCCTAAACATCAATACAACCAAAGCCAAACACTACCTTTTTTCCCAAACCAGCTCCTCCGACAGCTTCATATCTGCTAATGGACAGATCATTCACCCAGGCTTTATATCTCAATGTTATCTTTCATTCTTTGCCTATTGTCCACCTCTGTTAAACACAGGCTCCTCAGTCCTTAAACCTCCAACCTACTATGCTTTCCTAGCGCCACTGACACTATCCTGATTCAAATTAGCACCAATTCTTGTTCAGATTACTAAAGTAGGCTAGTTTCCATATCTCCAGTTCTTTCACCATTAAGTTTGTCCTATATGATGTTATTTAGATACTTTCAAGACCATCAATAAGCAGATGATATAAAACTGTATTACCTCAAGCTCTGATTTCATTTCAAGCTCCACTCATATATCTGCCTACTTAACATATTTATACTTAGCCTCATTCGCATCTCAAATTTAACATGTCTAAAATTGAACTCCTGATTTCTGATCTTCCCTCCAAATTCCACACCTACTCCTCCCATTCCTATCTCCCACCCTCATCTCAGTAAGTGACACGTCTACCCATCCAGTTGCTTCAGCCAGAAACCTGGGAGTCATTCTTGACACTTTCCTCTTCCTCAACCCCCACATTCAATCTATAATTAAATGAATTCTTTCTTTAACACACTTCTCAAATCCATCCACTTCTCGCCATCTCTTCTGTCACTAAGTCCCACCTGCAGATTCTTATTTAAGTGGTATAGGTGCAGCCCAGGCATCAGTAGAAAAAGTTCCCCACGTGATTCTAACAAACAGCTAAGAGTGAGAACCACTGCTCTACAACATTTGGACTTCCATCAACCTCTCTGACTTCATTTCTACTACTTTCTCTCTTGTTCACTTAACTCCAGCCATGCTGGTCTCCTTGCTGGTTCCTTGAGTATGGCAGGCACATATATACCTTATGGTTTTTGCTATTTCTTTTGTCTAGATTTCTTTTGCTAGTTCACTCCTTCATCCTCTACAGGTATTTATTCAAGCATTACCTTTGATATGAGTTAGTGAGGCCTTCCCTAGCCATTCTATCTAAAATCACAACACCTACTCCCACCCCAACATTCCCTATCTATCCCTTTTTCGGGTTGTATTTTTCTCCTTGAAACTTATCACTTTCCAATATACCATATATTTTATTTATCTTGTTTGCTACCTGAACATAAGCTCCATGAGAGTAGGGATTTTTGTCTGTTTTTGTCCCCAGCATCTAGAATAGCATCTGGCACACAGTTGGTACCCAATTAATATTTAATGCCTCAGCAAGGCCTTTCCTGACTCCTCCAACTAAATCTAATCTCCCCATTATTTTCCTTAATAATTTATTCTGGCCAGGTGCGGTGGCTCACGCCTGTAATCCCAGCATTTTGGGAGGCCGAGGTGGGTGGATCACGAGGTCAGGAGATTAAGACCATCCTGGCTAACGGGGAAACCCCATCTCTACTAAAAAATTCAAAAAAATTACCCAGCCTTGGTGGTGGGTGCCTGTAGTCCCAGCTACTCGGGAGGCTAAGAGGCAGGAGAATGGCATGAACCCGGGAGACGGAGCTTGAGGGGAGATGAGATTGCCCCACTGCACTCCAGCCTGGGAGACAGAGCGAGACTCCATCTCAAAATAATAATAATTTATTCCTTTCCTTCATTACATTTACAATAATTTATAACTACATTAGCTTGTTGAAGTTCCTTTTCTAGACTACAAATTCTGTGATAGGGGATTTTCTATGAGGCTCACCATCATATAAACTTTGCCTCACTTATATGGCACAGAGTAGCTACTAAAAAGATAGTCAGTAAATCAGTAACAAATAAAATTTGTGAAAGCACACCCTAATCATGCTATTTCTTCAATCAAAAATTTTCAATCTCTCATGCTTTACCACGTTAAACCCAAACTGCTTGGCCATAGTGGAAAACCTTCCATGCTCTGAGCCCATTTATTTTCCAGTCTTATCCTCCATTATTCTATCTTCTGTTTCAGCCACGCTATGCTCTTCATCATTTCCAGTACACACCCTATGCTAACACTGCACTTCCCCACCTCCACATTTTCACTCATGACGTTTCTTCTGCCTCAATTCCCTTCCCCATCTATGCCAGTGGAAATTCCAACCTTCAAAATACCCACCCTTTAAAGCTCAGTTCAAATGTAACCTTCACGAAGACAGTCCTGAATCTCACCCCAGCTTCCCCAAAGATCTCTTCCTCTTCTAAGCACCAAAGATATAATACTGGTTTAATCCCCCACTCATTTCAGAACGTACCCCTCCTTGACTTTCTATGCTTTTGCTTTTAGTTACTCAGCAGGTATCTGTTAAAAAGAAAAGTCAGTTAACACTATTCCCTTCCCTTCTCTACCATAAAACATATTTAAGCCTAAGCATGGTGGCTCACGCCTGTAATCCCAGGAGTTTGGGAGGCCAAGGCAGGCGAATCACCTGAAGTCGGGAGTTCAAGACCAGCCTGATCAACATCGAGAAACCCTGTCTCTACTAAAATTACAAAATTAGCTGGGCATGGTGGCGCATGCCTGTAATCCCAGCTACCTGGGAGGCCAAGGCAGGAGAATCACTTGAACAGAGAAGGCAGAGGTTGCGGTGAGTCGAAATCATGCCAGTGCACTCCATCCTGGGCAACAAGAGTGAAACTCCGTCTCAAAAAAAAAAAAAAAAAATTAAATTATTGTGGGTAGGGAGGTCTCTTCCTCTTTAGAGAGACCCTTTAATGACCAAAAGATACAAAGCTAGAATGGAGGATTCTCAGTCTAAACTTTCTCTTCTATGCCTTTTCTAGAAAGGCAGGACCTGCCCAAATGCAATTTTTAGAGCTCAGATTTTTGCCCCCCTCAGATTGTGACAGATTTTCTTTCTTTCTTTTTTTTTTTTTGGAGACAGAGTCTCACTCTGTTGCCCAGGCGAGAGTGCAGTGGCATGATCTTGGCTCACTGCAACCTCTGCCTCCTGGGTTCAAGCGATTCTCCTGCCTCAGCCTCCCAAGTAGCTGGGACTATAGGCATGCACCACCATACCCAGCTAACTTTTTTGTATTTTTAGTAGAGGTGGGGTTTCACCATGTTGGTCAGGCTGGTCTCGAACTCCTGACCTCAAATGATCCACCCACCTCAGCCTCCCAAAGTGCTGGGATTACAGGCATGAGCCACCATGCCTGGCCCAGATTTTCAAAATATATTGAAGTGTTTGAAAAAAAACGTCAAGCTGTATGTACTACTACATGAGACAAATTCCATAAGCTTCATTAAAATGGTTTGCCCTAAGATTATCATATACTTGAAAGACCATCTGGGTGAAAATCCAAACACCATAAACTCTGCTGTTAGAAAATGATAATTCCAGGCCAGGCACAGTGGCTCACGCCTGTAATCCCAGGCAGGCGGATCACCTGAGGTCAGGAGTTCGAGACCAGCCTGGCTGACATGGTGAAACCCCATCTCTACTAAAAATACAAAAGTTAGCTGGGCACCACCACGTGGGAGGCACCTGTAATCCCAGCTATTCGGGAAGTTGAGGCAAGAGAGTCGTTTGAACCTGGAGGCGGAGGCTGCAGTGAGCTGAGATTGTGCCACTGCACTCCAGCCTTGGTGACACAGCAAGACTCTGTCTCAAAAAAAAAAGTAAATGATAATTCCTAGAAAAACATTTCCGTTCAAAAGAAATTTGAAACTTTTTATGATCTTTAAAAATGTCCCATTCATGTTGACATTATGTTCAGTGATGCTAAGTGACTGCACTTACAATCCAGTAAAATTCTATCAGGAAACACCTGTGCTTCAAGTATTGACCTTTGTTTCCCCACCCACAACCTCTCTTAAGGTTGTGATTCTCAAAGTGTGGTCCCAGTAGATTCCTGGAGGTCTCTTTCAAGTGGTCTGTGAAGGCAACATTATTTTCATAACAATACCAAGAAACTGTTTGCCTTTTTCATTATGTTGATATTTGTGCTGATAGTACAAAGGCAATAATGGGTAAAACTGCTGGTGCCTTAGCACAGGGCTCCCCAACCCCAGGGCTGCAGACCTTACGGACCCATGCCTTGTTACGAACCAGGCGCACAGGAGGTGAGTGGTGGACGGACGAGCAAGCATTACTGCCTGAGTTGTGCCTCCTGTCAGATCAGCCATGGCATTAGATTCTCATAGGAGCCTCAACCCTACTGTGAAATGCAAATGGGAGGGATCTAGGTTGCACGCTCCTTACGAGTTATCTAATACCTGATGATCTGAGGTGCAACAGTTTCATCCCAAAACCAGGTCCATGGGGCCAAAAAGGTTGGGGACCACTGCTAGCATGAGCTATTACTCATCAGCATGAGTAATGACATCGAACTGTGCTACAGTTATTGTCTTTTGCCATCACACATAGGTGATTTTTTAAAAAACAATTGCTTGCACTTAAGAATGTTCTTGATGAAGCAATAAAAATTATTAATTAAATCTAAACCCTTGAGTGTAGGTCTTTTAAATAGTCTGTAATAAAACGGGGAAGTATGCATAAAGCACTTCTGCAAGATACTCAAGTACAATGGGCTGCCTCCAGAAAAAGCACTTGTGACTCTGAGTTGTGAGTTGAACTAGCTGCTTTTTCCATGGAACCCTACTTTTACTTGGAACAAAGAACAAACTGGTTATTTAGACATGAATATTTAGCAGACATTTTCTTGAAAATGGAGTCTGGGCCGGGCGCGGTGGCTCAAGCCTGTAATCCCAGCACTTTGGGAGGCCGAGACGGGCGGATCACGAGGTCAGGAGATCGAGACCATCCTGGCTAACACGGTGAAACCCCGTCTCTACTTAAAAAAAAAAAAAAAATACAAAAAACTAGCCGGGCGAAGTGACGGGTGCCTGTAGTCCCAGCTACTCGGGAGGCTGAGGCAGGAGAATGGCGTAAACCCGGGAGGCAGAGCTTGCAGTGAGCTGAGATCTGGCCACTGCACTCCAGCCTGGGCGATAGAGCGAGACTCCGTCTCAAAAAAAAAAAACCAAAAAAAAAAAAAAAAAAGAAAATGGAGTCTGTCACTTTGAGGAAAACAAGTATTTGTTGCCAATGATAAAATCCAGGTTTCTAGTGGATTTGTAGAAAATTGTAGAATTTTAGAAATTGTAGAAAACTTGTAGCTACTTGACAGCTTCCCAATACTTATAGACTTTGCAGATGAAATGGGTGGTGATAATAACTAATGTAGTTTTTTTTGATATTGTATTATAAAATGTTTAAACATTTAGAATATCTGCTTAACTCAATTAACAAGTATTTCCCAAAAGACGGCAGCACGATATTCTAAAATCACATATGGGTAAAAGATCCATTCAAGTGCAAGTCAGATTAATGGATTTTAATGTAACAGTAACATCAATATGATTTCAGATTTCATACTGCAACTTAATTTATAAGAAACTAACACTTGTCAAGTTTTGGTGTAGTAACAGAAAAGAATATGCACAACTGTCTGAAAAGGCTGTAAAATACGTCTCCCTTTTCCAACTACATGTTCTTTCAGGCCATATTTTCTTTGGGTACATCAATCAAAACAAATTATCACATCAGACTGAATAAAAGCAGATATGAAAATCTAGCTGCCTTCCATTAAGCTGGATATTTAAGAGATTTGCAAAAATGTAAAAAAGCCACTCTTCTAATTTTTCAAAAACTTATTTTTTCATAAAAAATATATTATGTATATTAATGAGATAGGTTTATTATTTTATAGTAACAAAATTTTTTTTTTTTTTTTTGAGAAGGAATCTTGCTGTGTTGCCCAGGCTGGAGCGCAGTGGCCGGATCTCAGCCCACTGTAAGCTCCGCCTCCTGGGTTTACACCATTCTCCTGCTTTAGCCTCCCGAGTAGCTGGGACTACAAGCGCCCGCCACCATGCCCGGCTAGTTTTTTGTATTTTTTTAGTAGAGACGGGGTTTCATTGTGTTAGCCAGGATGGTCTCGATCTCCTGACCTCGTGATCCGCCCACCTCGTGATCCGCCCGTCTCGGTCTCCCAAAGTGCTGGGATTACAGGCTTGAGCCACTGCGCCCGGCCAGTAACCAATATTTTTAAATGTCTTCTATTTTAATATCTAATTTGGTAAATATCGATGTATATAACCCACATAAACAAAAGCTCTTTAGGGTCCTCAAAAATTTTTAACAGTGTAAAAACTCCCGAGAAAACAGTGAGAATCACTGTTCTAAGAAAAATATGCCACTGATTCCAGCCACTCCCAAAACTGCTCTGTTTGTACCAAAATCTTCCCCTTCCTCACCCCCAACTGGAGTTGAAGCTGGGGCAGATATCTGGCCCAGGGGAAAATCAACCTTTCAACTGACTAAATCAGATCTCCCCCAGGAATCTGAATTATGCCTCACGGAGACTAAAGCCTATTTACAGCAGAATACTAGAGTCCGCAAACTCTTGCGGAAGAACCTGCTACTGTTTTGATTCCAGCCTTTTCTGAGGTTTGGTTGTTCAGCTTTTCCTTAGATTCTGCAACAGCTATTTCCTTTTTCCTTCAGATAAATCTCCCCCAGTTTTTGTTTTTTTCAACCCTGCATGTGACATCGGAAACTCTTTTATATGAACTGGTTTGAATAGGTTTAATTTCCTTATGATCAAGGAAGCCTTGACACCATAAAACTTCAATGCTTTTACCCAGTCCTTATACAAGACACCAAATTACAATAAGGTTCCCTTCCATTTGAAGATATTCCTATATAAAATCACTCCAACAAAACTAAAAGTTGAATGGAAATTCCAGGCTCATTCAAAACAAGTGATAAGTTACTAGGTAAGGAAGGTGTAATTTTTCTCTTCTTTAGGAAAAGTCCATTATACATCATGTGAATATATATGGGACAACAAATAGCTTCATTAAAATATATCAATTTGGGGCCGGGTGCGGTGGCTCATACCTGTAATCCCAGCACTTTGGGAGGCCCAGGCGGGCAGATCACAAGGTCAGGAGATAGAGACTATCCTGGCTAACACAGTGAAACCCCATCTCTACTAAAAATACAAAAAAATTAGCCAGGCGTGGTGGCAGGCACCTGTAGTCCCAGCTACTGGGGAGGCTGAGGCAGAAGAATGGTGTGAGCCCAGGAGGCGGAGCTTGCAGTGAGCCGAGACGGTGCTACTGCACTCCAGCGTGGGGACAGCAAAACTCTGTCTCAAAAAAAAAAAACTACAGACACACACACACACATACACATACATACACACCAATTTGGCCAGGCGCGATGGCTTATGCCTGTAATCTTAGCACTCTAGCAGACTGAGGCAGGTGGATCACCTGAGGTTAGGAGTTCAAGACCAGCCTGGCCAACATGCTGAAACCGCATCTCTAATAAATTAATAAAAATTAGCCTGGCATGGTGGTGCACACCTCTAGTCCCAGCTACTCAGAAAGCTGAGGCAGGAGAGTTGCCTGAACCCAGTAGGCAGAGGTTGCAGTGAGCCGAGATAGAGCCACTACACTCCAGCCTGGGTGACAGGGCGAGATTCCGTCTCAAAAAAAAACAAACAAATAAATAAAAAATACCAGTATGACAGAAAGCCTGAAAAATAAAGAACAAGGGAGTAAGACTTGCCCTATCAAATATAAACAATTATTATAAACCTATGAGAATTAAGGCAGTGCAGTACCAGTACAAGATAGGCCAACAGACCAACGGTATGGAATAGAGAAAATACAGATACAAACTCTCATATATATGGAAACATATCAGTGGCATTATGAAGTTGTAGGGAACAGATGGAATATTCAATAAAGGATGCTCGGCCACTAGACTATCCTTATGGAAAGAAAACTGGATCCATACTTCAGGGTTATCTTTATGAAAAAAAAATATGATCTGTACTTCACATGAAACATCAAAATAAATTCCAGGTGGATTAGAGACCTAAAGGTAAAAAGCACACTTTAGGCCGCGCGCGGTGGCTCAAGCCTGTAATCCCAGCACTTTGGGAGGCCGAGACGGGCGGATCACGAGGTCAGGAGATCGAGACCATCCTGGCTAATACAGTGAAACCCTGTCTCTACTTAAAAAAATACAAAAAAAACTAGCCGGGCGACGAGGCGGGCGCCTGTAGTCCCAGCTACTCGGGAGGCTGAGGCAGGAGAATGGCGTAAGCCCGGGAGGCGGAGCTTGTAGTGAGCTGAGATCCGGCCACTGCACTCCAGCCTGGGTGGCAGAGCAAGACTCCGTCTCAAAAAAAAAAGCACACTTTAACAACTTTTAGAAGAAAAGATAAGAGACAAGATGAAACCATTACCTCCATATAGGGGAGGATTCCTTCATGAAGACACACACACACACACACACACACACACACAAACCCATATAGGAACAATATAATAAATCTGATTGCATGAAAATCTAAAACTCAAGGCCGGGCACAGTGGCTCATGTCTGTAATCCCAGTATTGTGAAAGGCCGAGGCAGGTGGATCACTTGAGGTCAGGAGTTGAGTCCAGCCTGGACAACAATGTAAAACCACGTCTCTACTAAAAATACAAGAACTAGCCGGGTGTGGTGGCAGGCACCTGTAATCCCAGCTACTTGAGAGGCTGAGGCAGGAGAATCATTAAACCTGGCAGGCAGAGGTGGCACTGAGCCAAGATGGCACCACTGCACTCCAGCCTGGGCGACAGAGCAAGATTCCTTCAAAAAAAAAAAAAAAAAAAAAAAAAATCTAAAACTCAGTTTGATAAAAGATAAAATTAAGTTTAAAAACAAATTAAAGGGCTGGGCGTGCTGGCTCATGCCTGTAATCCCAGTACTTTCAGATGCCAAGGTGGGTGGATAACCTGAGGTCAGGAGTTCGAGACTAGCCTGGCCAACATGGTGAAACACCATCTCTACTAAAAATACAAAAATTAGCCGGGCATGGTGGCACAAGCCTGCAATCCCAGCTACTCGGGACGCTGAGGCAGGAGAATCGCTTGAACCTGGGAGGCAGAGATTGCAGTGAGCCGAAATCATGTCATTGCATTTTAGCCTAGGTGACAAGAGCAAAACGCAGTCTAAAAACAAAAACAAAAACAACCAAATTAAAACACACCCATTAGAATGGCTAATATTACCAAAAAAAAAAATTTTTTTTTTAACAAAATAAGTATTGCCCTAAAAGGGATATCCAAAGCCTTAAAAAAAAAAAAAAAAAAAAAGCCGGGTGCGGTGGCTCACGCCTGTAATCCCAGCACTTTGGGAGGCCGAGGCAGGTGGATCACTTGAGGTAAGGAGTTCGAGACCAGCCTGGTCAACATGGTAAAACTCCATCTCTACTAAAATACAAAAATTAGCTGGGTATGGTGGCGCACGCCTGTAATCTCACCTACTTGGGAGGCTGAAGCAGGAGAATCGCTTGAACCCAGGAGGTGGAGGATGTAGTGCGCCGAGATCATACCACTGCATTCCAGCCTGGGCGACAGAGTAAGACTCCATCTCAAAAACAGAAAGAAAAAAGAAAAGAAAAGAAGAGAAGAAAAAGAAAAAGTGTTAGGCTGCAGTGAGGTTGGCACCTTTGTGAACTGTTGGTGGCAATATAAAATGGTTCAGCCACTATGAAAAACAGTATGAAGTTTCCTCAAAAAATCAGAAATAGAATTACATGATCCACAATTCCACTTCTGGACATATACCCAAGAGAACTGAAAGCAGGGTCTTGAAAAGATGTTTGTACACTCATGTTCATATCAGCATTACTCCCAATAGCCAAAAGGTAAAAACAACACAAATGTCTATCAACAGATAAAGCGATAAGCAAAATCTGGAATGGAATATTATTCAGCCTTAAAAGAAAGGAAATCCTAGCACATGCCACAACATGGATGAACCTTGAGGACACTGGGCTAAGCGAAACAAGCCAGTCACAAAATAGACAAACTCTGTAGGATTCCACTTACACTTACACCAGAGTAGTGAAATTCCTAGAGACAGAAAGTAAAAGGGTGGTTCCCAGAGCCTGGGGGAGGGAGGAAACAAGAAGTTGTTTAGTGAGTACAGAGTTTCCGTATTGCAAGACGAAAAAGTTCTAGAGATCGGTTGTACAACAATGTGACTATACTAAACACTACTAACTGTATACTTAAAATGGTTAAGGTGGTAAATTTAACATTAAGGTTTTTACCAGAATAAAAATAAGAGATTGTTTATTATGTGTAATAATAAAAAACTGGAAATATCTTATGTTTATTAAACAGGAAACGGATAAATGGTAGTACAGCATATTCATACAACCAAATACTGAACAGCAGTTAAAATGAACTCGTTACATGTATCAACATAAATAAATCTCAAAAAACCATACTAAGCAAAAATATTAAGGTAAAGAATGGTATAGATTGGAGTATATAGTACATATTGGATTATAGCACAGTTAGAACATAATAAACACCAAATTCAGGATAGGTGTTACCTCTAAGGGGGGAGGCAAGAAGAGAATACGAATACACTAAGGCTTTGCTATTTCATTAATGTTTTATTTACTAGAAAAAGTATCTGGGGGCAAATATAATAAAATGTTAAGATTTTGGCCAGGTGCGGTGGCTCAAGCCTGTAATCCCAGCACTTTGGGAGGCCGAGACGGGCGGATCACGAGGTCAGGAGATCGAGACCATCCTGGCTAACACGGTGAAACCCCGTCTCTACTAAAAATACAAAAAACTAGCCGGGCGAGGTGGCGGGCGCCTGTAGTCCCAGCTACTCCGGAGGCTGAGGCAGGAGAATGGCATAAACCCGGGAGGCGGAGCTTGCAGTGAGCTGAGATCCGGCCACTGCACTCCAGCCCGGATGACAGAGCAAGACTCCGTCTCAAAAAAAAAAAAAAAGATTTTATAAAGCTGGGTGATAAGTATATGCATGGTATTATTCTTTATATTTTCTATATGTTTAAGATATACACATATATTTACATATATACACACATATATTTACATACATATGTTTTGGTTTTTTTTTTTTGAGATTTTGAGATGAGCCTTGCTCTGTCGCCCAGGTTGGAATGCAGTGGCACAATCTCAGCTCACTGCAACCTCTGCCTCCTCCCAGGTTCAAGTGATTCTCCTGCCTCAGTCTCTCAAGTAGCTGGGACTACAGGTGCCCACCACCATGCCTGGATAATTTTTGCATTTTTTTTTTTTTTTTTTTTTTTGAGACAGAGTCTCGCTCTGTTGCCCAGGCTGGAGTGCAGGGGCCGGATCTCAGCTTACTGTAAGCTCCGCCTCCCGGGTTTACGCCATTCTCCTGCCTCAGCCTCCCGAGTAGCTGGGACTACAGGCGCCCGCCACCTCGCCCAGCTAGTTTTTTGTATTTTTTAGTAGAGACGGGGTTTCACCGTGTTAGCCAGGATGGTCTCGATCTCCTGACCTCGTGATCCGCCCATCTCGGCCTCCCAAAGTGCTGGGATTACAGGCTTGAGCCACCGCGCCCGGCCAATTTTTGCATTTTTAGTAGAGACAGAGTTTCACTATGTTGGCCGGGCTGGTCTCGAACTCCTGACCTCAGGCGATCTGCCCATCTCAGCCTCCCAAAGTCCTGGGATTACAGGCGTGAGACACCACGCCCAGTCTAAGATCTGTTATAATTAAAAAATTAAGGCCAGGCGCAGTGGGTCACAACTGTAATCCCAGCACTTTGGGAGGCTGAGGCGGGCAGATCAGGAGATCAGAGACCATCCCAGCCAACATGGTGAAACCCCATCTCTACTAAAAATACAAAAATTAGGTAGGCATGGTGGTGTGCGCCTGTAGTCCTAGCTACTCGGGAGGCTTAGGCAGGAGAATTGCTTGGACCCGGGAGGCAGAGGTTGCAGTGAGCCAAGATAACGAGTGACAGAGCAAGACTCCGTCTCAAAAAAAAAAAAAAAAAAAAAAAATTAAGACAGCATAAAAGATGTTCACTGAAAAACTGTCATTTTTATTTATAGTAAATTTCTACCTGGTTATGTTTCCAAATATCAAGTAAAGGAATATATAAATCTCAGTTTGAGGAGATGAATGATCACACATACATTTTTCCTGTTACAAATAAATAGATATATAGATAGGGGAGATTAGAGGCTTTCAAAGAACTACTGACATGGCAAGGAGATTTACGCTAACAGCTTTTTAGAAAACCAAAAGTCAGGAATAAAGGTCTTCATGGTCAAGAAGGTGTTGCTGGCCGGGCGTGGTGGCTCAAGCCTGTAATCCCAGCACTTTGGGAGGCCGAGACGGGCGGATCATGAGGTGGGCGGATCACGAGGTCAGGAGATCGAGACCATCCTGGCTAACACAGTGAAACCCCGACTCTACTAAAAACTACAAAAAAACTAGCCAGGCGAGGTGGCGGGCGCCTGTAGTCCCAGCTACTTGGGAGGCTAAGGCAGGAGAATGGCGTGAACCCGGGAGGCGGAGCTTGCAGTGAGCCGAGATCGCGCCACTGCACTCCAGCCTGGGCGACAGAGCGAGCCTCTGTCTCAAAAAAAAAAAAAAAAGAAGGTGTTGCTGTCTGAATGGTTAATTCCCTAAGGTCTATATGCAGCTCTCCCAAAGCTGCATGACCAGCTCTGTCATAGAGTACCTAGGCAACTCCTTGCTAGTTCTATTAAAGCTGCATGACCAGCTCTGTCATAGAGTACCTAGGCAACTCCTTGCTAGTTCTATTAAAACATGACCATAGTTGGAAGAATGACAGCCCAAGCATTTCCTCAAGAATGTGTACTTTAGAATTTCCTTTTCCTGTAATGGGAGCTTTTCAAAAACAAAAATAAAAGTGGCTACTAGGTCTTATTGGCAAATGTGTCAGAATAGCCTTTCAGAGAGATTCACTATGCCTGAAAACAAACACAAGAAACAGGTGTGCTTCCCTGAATATACAAGCAGGATTTAATTTGGGACCAGTATTGTTATGAAACCAGGTTGAGAATAACCTTGTAAATATGACAAAATGGTAAAAAGCAACTGAAATATGAATTTCAGATAAATATCAGAATACTGTCATTGTCTGGCTTTGAGTAACCTGAAATCAGTAAGATTACTCAAATACCACTACACTGTAGAAGTCTAACAAAACATTTTTTGCTAAGACAGGAATTAATCTACCCCGAAACCCACTTTAGAATGCAGTTCTGCTGTATCTTTCATTTGTATTAACCTTTATTAGTGTGATGAATTTTCAGAAAACATTGTGGCTGCCCTGACTTTCCTCCTGAGTCCACAGTACATGACAGAAAGCCACAGGATTCGGCACTGTTCCAGACCCTGAGTTAAGACAGCTAGATATCAGAGTTTATGGCCTATCTGAAATTTTTCCCTAATTAAGAACAATTTGCCTCACTTCTTTTTTACGATGAAAATCTAGTGATAATTTAAAAAATGCGATTACAGCATAATCTTACATAACACTCTGTGTAGAGATGAGGAAAAGGGAAGACATACTTGGGCATAGACGCACAGATGTTTTTATATAATAATAAAACCGCCACATCCCAAAGCTTAGAAACACACAATTTCAACCTCTAAATTTTATTATGTGTGCCTTTCATCTTAGAAAAAAACAAGTTTGCTCGTGAGAGGTGGGGACAAGGGGGTGGTCAATGCTCTCTTCAGATACTGCCTTTCACGAAGAATATTCAAGTCAGGGAAGCTGTGAGTTCTAACATCCAGAATCCAGCAATGCCAGTGACACAGAAGTGAGTCAAACACTAAGTACATCGGGTTAAAGTTAAAGCACCTTTAGTTTTTAGATTTTGGTTCCAGAAGCTGCATATGGTAGACAAACAACCTATTAGATTGGTGCAAAAGTAATTGCGGTTTGTACCATAGACAAAACCGCAATTACTTTTGCACCAACCTCATAATTTACTGAAAGGGAAGAAAATGTCATATACATAAAGGTAAGGGTAAGGGTTCTGCATCTAGGAAAGGAAAAATACAAAGTGAGCTAGGAACTTCTTGTGACAGAAAGCAAGGAAGCACTCATAGCCCAAGCTTAAAGGGCTCCCACAGGCCAAATACGGAACAGTGTGAGCATCAAAAGGAATGTAAATGTTGGTAAAACATAGAATAAACTAAAATCCATGACACTAAAACAATGAGAGTGAAAAACTCATTTACCACCATTAGAGATGATACTGTACCATTTCCTTACTCAGAAAAGTGTTAAAGAAAAAAAATGAAGAATTCATCTCAATTTTTTAGTAGGAACTATAATTTATGCCAGGCACGGTGACTCATGCCTGTAATCACAAGACTTTGGGAAGCAGAGGCGGGAGGATCACTTGAGGTCAGGAGTTCGAGGCCAGCCTGGCCAATATGGTGAAACCCCATTTCTATTAAAAATACAAAAATTGGCTGGGCGTGGTGACTCACACCTGTAATCTCAGCATTTTGGGAGGCCAAGGCAGGCGGATCACAAGGTCAGGAGATCAGGACCATCCTGGCCAACACGGTGAAACCTTGTCTCTACTAAAAATACAAAAAATTAGCCGAGTGTGGTGGCGGGCACCTGTAATCCCAGCTAATTGGGAGGTTGAGGCACAAGAATCACTTGAACCCAGGAGGCAGAGGTTGCAGTGAGCCATGATCACTCCACTGCACTCCAGCCTGGGAGACAGAGCAAGAAACACACAATTTCAACACAATTTCAATTGTTTTGAGACTCCATCTCAAAAAAAAAAAAAAAAAAAAAAAGAATTATAATTTATTCCCAACTGGTGAGGAAAATCCTTACAGAAGATTGAAAGCTAATCAGTGTAAAAGAAATGACAGACTCAGAAAAATCACTATTTCCAAAAACCAATGAATTAACTGATTTACGCAAAGATCATCATCATGAGGTGAAATGTTGCTGGAGAAGTGTAATAGTACAATGCCAAAGTAGCACCACTCCACAGATAACTTATTAATTATAAAGGGGGAAAAATGTCTTTACAACAAAGGAGTCTGGTATTTATCACCTTAAATGATCAAACAAACTCAGCATCATTAATAGTGGGACAGTATGACATCATGTTTCTCCTCCTATGATGCAGTGAGGAGCAGAGAAACACGTACAAAGTAGTCTCATCAAAAATGTTTAACGATAATCTAATCAGACCTTTAGAGCTCAATATCTGTTTATGAAACTATGAGGAAATAACCAGAAAATTCTAGAAGTGATATATTCTACAAGACAAACAGCTCAGGCTCTTTAAAAACCAGTATCATGAGGCCAGGCATGGTGGCTCACATTTGTAATCCCAGCACTTTGGGAGGCTGAGGCAGGCGGATCACTTGAATTCAGGAGTTTGAGACTGGCCTGGCCAACATGGTGACACCCCGTGCCTACTAAAAATGCAAAAATTAGCCAGGTCCATGTGGTGGTGGGCACCTGTAATCCCAGCTCCTCAGGAGGCTGAGGCAGGAGGATCGCTTGAACCCTGGAGGCAAAGGTTGCAGTGAGCCAAGATCGTGCCACTGCACTCCAGCCTAGGCGACAGTGAAACTTCATCTCGGGAAAAAAAAAAAAAAAAAAACAGTATCATGTGGCTTCTAAACTGTTCTCGATTTAAAGAGACTAAAGAGACATGTTTGGAGGAAAAAAAGAAGTGTCATCTTCAAGATAACTGAGCAAATCTGAACATGAATTGGATATTAGATGGTATTAGAGAATTACCGTTAATTGCCTTAACTGTGACAAGTATTATAAGCTTTAAGAAGATACATCTAAAGTATTTTAGGGTAAAGTGTCATGATGTTTGCAATACAAAAATGTATATATTTAAATATATGTGTATATACATAAATATAGCAAAATGTGAACAACTGTTGAATCTAAGTGATGGATATAAAGATGTTAACTGTACTATTCTTTCCATTTTTCTGTATGTCTAAAATTTTTCACTTAAACCATTATGAAAAAAAAAAAGGGCTCCAAATGTACTTCCTCCAGGAAGGCCTCCCAAATTAACTCTCCTCTAACCCTTAATCATGTCTTCACAACATCCTCTCAGCATGGAACATAGTGTATTACTGTTACAGTTTTGTTTTCTAATTGTTCTCTTATTATTTCCTATATTCAGTAGGTGTGGCTTTACAACAAGATTATGTCTTTGGGCCAGGCGTGGTGGCTCAGGCTTGTAATCCCAGCACTTTGGGAGGTCGAAGTGGGCGGATCATCTGAAGTCGGGGGTTCAAGACCAGCCTGACCAACATGGAGAAATCCCGTCTCTACTAAAAATACAAAATTAGCCAGGCGTGGTGTTGCATGCCTGTAATCCCAGCTATTCAGGAAGGCTGAGGCAGGAGAATAGCTTGAACCAGGGAGGCGGAGGCTGCGGTGAGTCAAGATTGCGCCACTGTACTCCAGTCTGGGCAACAAGAGCGAAACTCGGTCTCAAAAAAATAAATAAATAAATAATAAATAAATAAATAAAAAGATTACATCTTTGGTTTTGGCATCAGGGTAAGACTGGCCTCAGAATGAGTTTAAGAAGTATTCCCTTCTCTTCAACTTTTTAGAATAGTTTGAGTAGAACTGGTATTAGTTCTTCTTTAAATGTTTGGTAGAATTCAGCAATGAAGCTGTCAGGTCCTGGGCTTTTTCTTTGATGGGAGACTTTTTATTACTGCTTCAATCTTGACACTCACTATTATTGATCAGTTCAGGTTTTCTATTTCTTCATGGTTCAATCTTGGTAGACTACATGTGTCCAGAAAGTTATCCATTTCTTCTAGGTTTTCCAACAAGACTGTAAGCTCTCTTCAGGCACAGACATATTTAATTATTTTCTACTTCTTTGAAGCTCATAGTGAAGTATTCTGCAATCAGCAGACTTAAAAAATGCTAGTACCAGTATTCTGTACCAAGACGGCAGACCTCAACTAACTAGATTAGCTTTTCAATTTCTCACCAGAATAACAGCAGTTCACTTGAATAAACAATTTAAAGTTACAGTTATCAAAAGGAGATCATAAATCATTTACAGGCTTACAGAATTACAGAGAAACTAGCATCTAGGAGTTAAAGGAAGAAATTGGAATATAGGTTTTTTTTTATGTCTTCCTAGCATTGTCATGGATTTGCTGTTATCCAGACATATGACTTTATTCTCATGACATTATTTTTCAAACAAAATCCTCCATGACCCCTCCCCAATCTGCAAAACAGTGAGGTATTTATACACAACTCTTCAGTGCAGTGAAGCTTAACAAACTACATAATGAACTTTAAAATCTTAGATAAAAGACGGCACAAATATCAAAAATTTTGATAATAGTGTTGGTGACAAAACAGGCAGACTCACACTGCTGGCAGGAATATAAATTCATACAACCTCTGTGGAAAGCATTTAGTAATATCTAACAACATTACAAATGCACACCCATTGATCCAGCGCGTCACTAGGAATTTAAACCAACAGATACTCATGTACACATAATAAGTACATACAAGGAATTAACTGTATCACTGGAAACAACCTAAATGTCCAGTAAGTGTTGGCTGAATGATGGTACATCTACACAATGGAATTATCTGCCATCTTTCAAAAAGGAAGAGGGACTGTATTTACTATATGGAATGATCACCAAGATAAATAGAGAAAAGCGAAGTGCAAAATAAGCATAGTGTCTTATTGCGTAAAACAAACAAAAACAAAAAATGTGAAGAATATATAGGTGTATATGCTTGTAAAAGGATATACTGTCTCTGGATGAATAAACAAGATTGCTGCCTTTGGGAAAGGGAACTCATGGATAAAGAGGATGGTAAGAAAAGAAAGACTTAACTCTCTGTGTACCTTTTGAATTTTGTTTCATATGTATGTACATGTGTTACCCATTTTAAAGAGTGATTTTTTAAAAAAGGCTCTGCACCAGTACGAATTATTTAACAATATTCATCTTAATCTAAAAGCATTGCATGCCATCAAAATTTTAAATGAGGCTTCGGTGAATTCAACTAGACAAAATGTTTCTAGAAAAAATCAGGCCCGGCGCGGCGTAATCCCAGCACTTTGGGAGGCCAAGGCAGGGGTGGATCACTTGAGGTCAGGAGTTTGAGACCAGCTTGGCCAACATGGCAAAACCTCGTCTCTACAAAAAGTACAAAAATTAGCCAGGCATAGTGGCATTCATTTGTAATCCCAGCTACTCGGGAGGCTGAGGCAGGAGAATCACTTGAACCCAGGAGGCGAAAGTTGCAGCGAGCCGAGATCACACCACTGCACTCCAGCCTGGGTGACAGAGCAAGACTTCATCTCAAAAAAAAAAAAGAAGAGGAAAAAAGAAAAAATTGAAGCATCCTAATGGCTGAAACCTACTGAGAAGAAAGATGGACACTTACTACAATAGTTTCACTTCTAGATATTACCAGAACCTATCCTATCCTACGTATGGACATAGGGAACAGTAGACATCTCCAAATACCAAATTAGCTACTATGAAGAGCTCTAAAAGGAGAGATCAATAAAGTACCAAATGGATACCAACTGCCCCAACCGTAAGTGTGGGGTAGTCTTACAATAACTTCTACTCCTCAGGAAAAAAAGGAAAAAAGGAAAAAAAGATGAGTTTCCAGCTCTTTCCCAGGAAGATATATGCACCCCAAATTCCTCTGCTCCCTGTGTGTCATCTCTTGGTTCTAACTGTAACCATGGCAACAGGAAACAGCACAAAAGACAGCTGAACCCTGTAAGGGCCAGGGTTAAAACGGGAAGTGAAAAATACATATACTTTAAGGCCCAAGAACAAGCGGTTTTGGAGGCAGCCAAAAAAGCCTTGAGAGAAGAACATCAAAGAATACAAACTAAAGAGAATTGAAAGTAAGGTCCCTTCCCAGTTATCCAGCTAGGAGACTAGGATTGGCAAGGAGAACTGAAAAACACAAAAAATGCCCCTCCTCTCGCACTCCCCTCCCCACAACAATTTAGCTATTCATTTCAATGTTATCTAGAAAACCTTTTGCTATTAAGAGCTTATCTTTTCTTCTCTCTGTTTTGATGGCAGAGGTAAGCAGCAGCAAAGTATCCCAAAACAGGGTCACATAAAATCGCCAACTGAAAACCCAGGTCCTAGATCACTGAAATACTATTGTTCTTCAGAGGTCGTTATTTACATTTCTTTTTGTTATCTGCCAACGTGAAAGAAACATCACATTACTTAAAACCTCCACTGAATAAGTTATTGTCCACCAACAGTTTCAGACTGCCTTTGTTTTCACGTCACAGAGCACCAATAAGGTACAGATAAAATTAAAAGTGCTAAGGAAGATCTTTGACCAAATAAAAAGGCACATAGGTCACACAAAGTAAGAGGGCTGATAGGTGAGATTCCTGATGTCTTGATTTATAGTTAGGACCCTAAGCTTTATACTGAGTGTGCCCTTTATCTCTGTCTTATCTAGTTCTGCGAATCAAGAATTTTACTAAAATGAAATGCCTCACTTAGTTTCTTTTATGACCCTTAGTCTTCTTTAGCAAAGCTTCCAAAATCCCCTGCCAGGACAAGTGATGGAATGGAGCACCTACTCCTAAATTTAGGGTAAGTTGGTACTAAAAGGTACAAGCACGACGATGGAGTATAGGAATGGAAAAGTAATCCTACAACTAGAAGATGCAGTGACAGTTTCAAAAGAAGGGTCAGTGTGGGACACGCTGGCTCTGGGAGGCGTTTGTAGCCTGGGAGTCTCTAGGGCAACACCAGATGAGAATAGCGCTTTGTCCGTAAGTCTTTCACATAATTTAAATTCTCCCTTTTGGGCAGGAGCAACAGGCTCATTATCTGGCAGCAAGTCTAGCCCACAGCCTGGGAAGAAGGCGGACTCGTGCTCCACCGGCTCTTTATCCCGCAGGTCCCTGCAACACCATGATGCGCATGCGCCCCGGGGGCAGCTAAGAAGCACCCCTAGCTCGTTCACACTCGCGCATGCGCAGTCACCCATCTCGCCGCAGGCGACAGCTCACTATTTGGCAAGGGGGATGGGGCTGGGAAATGATGGGGGGGGGCTGAAAGCGGGGGGCGCGTTTGTGTCTCCTGAATGCTTGAGATAGGGAGAAGGGACGGCTGATTCGGCTTTGGCATTCGCAGGCCACGTAATCCGGGTGTAGGAAATGGGACTGAGGAGAGTATATGTGTGTGGCGGGGGGTGGGGGGGCAGTGGGGGTCAGTCACCTCTTCAGGGAGGTGCCCCCCCACTCCGACAGGACAACCCCCTCCCTCGACTCTCCTCCCCCCACTCACCTGAGAGCGGCGGCGACAGCTGCTGGTCCCCGTCCCCCTGAGCTCGCCTCATACTGTCCGCAACATCCGGGACCTGCGGGACCGCCGATACACAAATACACACACACTCGGAGCGCGCACACTCACACACACACACACACCGACACACACCGGCCGGGGCGTCATGGCGTCAGCACGTCGACGCAGCCAGCGCGTACCGCCGAGCCCCACCCCGCGCGGCCTCCTCCCCTTTACTCCCTTCTCTTCCCCTCCCTTCCCTGGGTTTCCCTGCTCCTCCTCCCTCGTCCTTAAGACTCCGCCTACCTTCCCTAGTGCGCATGCGTCTCGGGGCCAAGCCAAGGCCCGGGGATATGAGTGGAAGGAGGGGCCTGAGTAAAAAGAGGCGGGAACTTGGAGGGGGTCGCGTGCGGGGCGTGGGAGGCCGCGCCGAGGTGCGAGGACCAAATAGAGGCGTAGCAAGCCAAGGGTGGAAGTGGGCAGCGTAACAATTAAAGGCATTTCACAACAGCGATTTAGGTCTGCAAGCAGTTTATGGAGTACCAACCACTGTTATATGTATTAACTCATTTTTTAAAAGCCAGCCCTGTCGGTAAAATATTTTTTGGACTTTATGATGATGCTAGAGACCCTTTTAGGTAACTTTCAAAATTTAGCACTTAGAAACAAAAACAAGGACTATCCTTTCAGGGGAAGGTAGGAGATATAGGTGACCTAACTAAAAGGAAGCTGGCTAGGCATGCTGGCTCATGCCTGTAATCCTAGCACTTTGGGAGGCCGAGGTGGGTGGATCACTTGGGGTCAGGAGTTCGAGACCAGGCTGACCAACATGGCAAAACCCCATCTCTACTAAAAATATAAAAATTAGCCAGGTGTGGCCAGGCGCAGTGGCTCACGCCTGTAATCCCAGCACTTTGGGAGGCCAATTGAGACCATCTTGGCTAACACAGTGAAACCCTGTCTCTACTAAAATTACAAAAAATTAGCCGGGCATGGTGGTGGGCGCCTGTAGTCCCAGCTACTCGGGAGGTTGAGGCAGGAGAATGGCATGAATCCAGGAGGCTGAGCTTAGAGTGAGCCAAGATCACACCACTGCACTCCAGCCTGGGCGACAGAGCGAAATTCCATCTCAATCAATCAATCAATCAATCAATAAAAGGAAGCTAATTCAGTGACAATTTGTTGCCTTGGACACCTGAGTTCCCTGTTGGCTTCACATTTTAGCCCCAATGGGCCATAAGTGATTCCTGAGTTAAGTGAAAGAAAAGGCCTCGGATCACCTTGGCCCTTGGAGAAAAAAAGTTGTCTCAGCGTTAGAGTAATAATGTTAGTGTTGTGTATTAGTTGTTATGATTCTTTTAGCTCAGACTTTTAAAAAATTATTCTTGAGCTGGGCACACTGGCTCACACCTGTAATTCCAACACTTTGGGAGGCTGAGGTGGGAGGATCCCTTGAGCCCAGGAGTTGGAAACCAGCCGGAGCAACAAAGCAAGATTCCGTTCTACAAAAAAATTAGCCAAGTCTGGTGGTACCTGCCTGTAGTCCCAGCTACTCAGGAGGCTGAGGCAGGAGGATCCCTCAAGCCCAGGACTTTAAGGTTACAGTGAGCTGATTGTGCCACTGCACTCCAAAGTGGGCAACAGAGTAATACCTTGTCTTAAAAAAAAATTATTACTATGTTGTGTCTGTAATCCCAGTACTTTGGGAGGCTCGGGTAGGAGTATCACATCAGTTGAGCCTAGGAGTTCAAGACTGCAGTAAGCCATGATCATGCCACTGTGCTCCAGCCTGAGCAACAAAGTGATATCCTGTCTGTAAAAAAAAAAAAAAAGAAAAAGTTTTTTGTTTTTTTTTTTTGAGACGGAGTCTCGCTCTGTCGCCCAGGCTGGAGTGCAATGGCCGGATCTCAGCTCACTGCAAGCTCCGCCTCCTGGGTTTACGCCAGTCTCCTGCCTCAGCCTCCCGAGTAGCTGGGACTACAGGCGCTCGCCACCTCGCCTGGCTAGTTTTTTTGTGTTTTTTACTAGAGAAGGGGTTTCACCTGTGTTAGCCAGGCTGGTCTACGATCTCCTGACCTCGTGATCCACCCGTCTCAGCCTCCCAAAGTGCTGGGATTACAGGCTTGAGCCACCGTGCCCGGCAATAAAAAGTATTTAATATTCTTACTGAATGAAGCCAAATAATCCAGAGTGGTCATTTTCCCTCTTTCTTGCTGGAATGGTATCATTACACACACACACACACACACACACACATACACACACAGCGTTGGATACGAGAGCAACCCAATGAACCTGTAGATCGGGAGTTGACAGTGTGAGCCCTGCTTTGGGAACAGCTTCCGGGAGCCCTGCTGTCTCCCAGGCCTATGTGACTGTCTCTAGGAGACAGTGCTCACTGTCTCCTGCCACATGCGTCCTGGTGCCAGGTGGCTGGTGAGTCTGTTCAGTCGGGAAGTCTGGGAGCAAAACCCCAGGGGTTTGGAGAAAAAAAAAAAAAAAAAAGCCCCTGACAGTGCCAGGCTGTCTTCCACTTTCAAATACAGAAGCAAGCCATACAATCTCACAGTTTAAAATTTCCTAGGAATCACGGACAAAACATTCCAGACTCCTAGAGTTTACACAACTGATTTTTCAGTCAGAATGATCAAGAAATGTAGATCCTAAATTCTACAATGACTGTACCTGCCCCACTGCAAAACAAAAAGAGCCTGTGTCACCTATTAGGCAGATGCTTGAAACTTTCCAGTTAGATTTCACTTATCAGTCGGGTGTGGTGACAGCACTTTGGGAGGCCAAGGCGGGCGAATCACTTGAGGTCAGGAGTTCGAGACCAGCCTGGCCAACATGGTGAAACCCGTCTCTACTAAAAATACAAAAATTAGCCCGGCATCGTGGCGCACACCTGTAATCCCAGCTACTCAGGAGGCTGAGATAGGAGAATCACTTGAACCTGGGAGGCAGAGGTTGCAGTAAGCGAAGATCACGCCACTGCACTCCAGCCTGGATGACATAGCAAGACTGTCTCAAAAAAAAAAAAAAGAGAGATTTAACTTATCATTGTTATCAACAAACATGATTCCTTTAGCTGAAGCCAGCAAGGTTTTTGGTCCCTGTGAAAATTCAGAATGCCCTAGAAATAATCCAGTAACCAGTAACAAGTAACTGGTTCCTGGTGTCACTGAGGTTGCTCAATTACCTATTCTCTTGACTTCAGAGTTCACACAAAAGCAGAGAAAAAAGAAAAGGGGTACTCTTTGCAGGAAGGAGCATGGAAGTGGGGAACAGGGTACAGGAAAAGGAAACTGGATGCATGGACAACCTACTGTAGCTCCCTCACATTTGGAGCTAATTGTAACAGCTTCGCCAGACTCTATCCAGGACCTGGAAGGGGACTCCTCGGGGAAAGTGAGTCTGTGCCAACAGCTTGTCCAAGCTGGGCCTGAATCCCCAGTGATGTGGAAGGATATGAGAGGTCTTATCCCATCTGTAGCCTGGTGCAATGAAGCTCCTATTATACTGTGGGGACCATGCCTCCCACCTGAGATGTGATCCTATCAGCCTCTGTACAAAGGACTTTGATTTGGTGTGGAACTGATTAAACGACTGTAGATGCCCTTGGAAGCACTGTGTGGAAGAATTTTAAACAGCTTCTCCTTTTTAATATGCACTTCCTCTTCGGTTTTAATTATTTTGTTCCTACATTTTCCCTTTCAATTTACTAAAATCTAGAAATGTAATTAGAGCAGAGGCTGGGCTCAGAGAAAGCTGCCAGGATTTCTACAGCATGATTAAATATACCAGGCATCCCTTTAGTGTGGGACTGAAAAATAGGATTCTCATTATTATCTTTCCCTTATCCAGGAAAGAATCGGCACCACATACAGATACGGATTTATTGAAAATGCAGCACTAATTAAAAACTCACCCAGCCTCTTGACGAGGTTTGGGTAACGAAAAAAAAAAAGTGCAGTTATTTAATTATTTCCTCCATTTAATGTTTTGTTGCTGTAATGACAACAAGCAAGAAGCGCTTCTTGTTCTTTCCTCAAAATAAAATTCTTGTCTCCTCCTGAGGGACTTAATGAGGCTTTTATCTATGCAACAACAATCAAGCTTACAATGGCACCAATTCAGTTCACTGCTCCTTGTGACGGTAAGCAACATGCAGAACTCACTTTCTTAATCCAAAACACAGACAACAAAGTGTTCATTGGCTGTCATGAGCCAGGTCTGGGTGTGGTATCTTCCCCAGAGGCTCTGAGATGCCTGGTATTTATTTATTATGCCAACAAGGATCTTCGGCTCCATTTTACAGTCCAGCAAGTAAAGATGTGGTTTCCTTGAAGTTCTAGGGGAGGTGGAGGCAGGCAGAACTGAACAGAAAATGAGTACAGACTCCCATTCTGGTTGTAAGTGCTGTAAGAAGCTGAAGTCTTTCCTCACTCTACAGCTCTTCCATTGGGTGGTCAATGATCAACTTTTCAGTTGGGCAGTTGGTCCTCGGGCCCAGTGGCTCCTTTGTTGGAGCCCTTCATGGACACTGAGGATGAATATATAGGAAGGAAGATCTTTAGTAGGGACAGAGTCCGGTGCTCCAGAGGTACCCAGCCTAAAGGAAAAGAGACAAATGACATACCCCCAGGACACAGGTGTAAGAACATGTACAAAGAAACAAGAATAACACATTTATGATGTTATACTGGGGCCTCTATGGAGCTCACTAATATTAGCAGCGGAGAAATTTTGATTGATTCATGAAATTGCATAGTGAGGCAGCTGTGGCTTAATGAATGGGCTCCAGCCCCCTTGTCTGGAGACTCAAGTTCAAACCCAGCACTAACACTTACTGCAATATAAAGTTGGACAAACCTCTCTAGGGCTCAGTTTTTCCACTGGAACAATAAGCAAAATAATGCCCACCTTATCATATACTATGGGAGGATGAACTGAAATAATATTTTGTTGTTGTTGTTGTTGGAGTCTTGCTCTGTTGCCCAGGCTGGAGTGCAGTGGTGCGATATCGGCTCACTGCCACCTCTGGCTCCCAGGTTCCAGCAATTCTCCTGCCTCTGTCTCCCGAGTAGCTGGGACTAAAGGTGTCTGCCGCCACACCTGGCGCATTGCTGATGTTGTTTTCTCAGTAGAGATGGGGTTTCACCATGTCAGCCAGGCTGGTCTCGAACTCCAGACCTCAGGTGATCTGCCTGCCTTGGCCTCCCAGAGTGCTGGGATTACAGGCGTGAACCACCGTGCCTGGTTGAAATAGTATTTGAACACAGCACAGTCTCTGGCATACAGTAGACTCAACTTATTTATGAATGTTGCATAAATGGTGTCTGCAGTGTGATGTGTGACCCTCCTCACTGATGCGATCCACAGCAGAGGACACATCCCAAACAGGAAGCAGATCAGATGCTGGACCTCTAGGTCCCCATCCCATCAGTGAAATGGGGCATTCCATCATAGCATAATAAACAGCATTGCATGACATATTTGTTCACTGAATGTGGATGTTTTGGAGTAAGTGTTTACATACCTGCTAGCCTTCAAGTCCCACTCTCATCTGTGCACTGTGTCACTCCTTGCCTCTGTACCCTTCTTCAGAATTCTTTGGGGAGTGTGGAATCAAGAAAATAGCACAGATTTCTCACCCAGAACACTGTTACTTGCTAGCTGTGTCCCTTGCACGAGCTCTTTGACCTCAGAACCTGTTTCCTCAAACATCAGCCAGAGTTCCCAGTTGCAAGAACTGCATCAACTCTGGCTACATCAATCAGAACTGGAATTGACTGAAGAAATATTGCTGGCTCCGAGAATTAACAGGAGCTAAACAGTCCAACTTGGAAATTCAGCTGGAAACCAATGGCTGGTGGAGGAAGGACAACCACCTTCTTTAGCAGGACAGTCTGGGGAGGAGGCCCAGCTGCTGGGCACTGCCATAACGTGCCACCAGCAGACACATCACCACTGCTGCTGCTGCTGCAAAGGATGTCTAATCTTCTCTTCATCTGTGTCTAATGCTGCAAACCCACAGCTCCAGGTGGAAGTACCCAGTTGGCCAATCCTAGTCCACCTCTTGGGTCCTGACTACCATGGTGGGTAACAAGGAAGTCTCCCTGCCATGGTGTCTGCAGTGTGATGTGTGACCCTCCTCACTGATGCAATCCACAGCAGAGGACACATCCCAAACAGGAAGCAGATCAGATGCTGGACCTCTAGGTCCCCATCCCATCAGTGAAATGGGGCATTCCATCATAGGGTAATAAGCAGCATTGCATGACATATTTGTTCAAAAGGGCTTGACATACAAAAGGATTCCTTTACTTTACTTCCCTCTTAAATAAAACAAAAGGGAGCCGGACCGTGGTTTGTGCCTATAGTTCCAGCTACTTGGGAGGTTGAGGCACAGGAGGATTGCTTGAGTCCAGGAGTCGGAGGCTGCAGTAAGCTGGGACTGCCACACTGCACTCTAGCCTGCTTGACAGACTGAGACTCCAACTCATAAAATAAAGTAAAACACAATAACAAAACAGATAGGCGTAGTGGCTCATGCCTGTAATTCCAGCATCTCGGGATGCCAAAGCAGGAGGATCACTTGAGCCCAGCAGTTTGAGACCAGCCTGGGCAACACAGCAAAGCCCCATCACTACAGAAAAATACAAAAATTAGCCGGGCATGGTGGGTACCTGTAATCCCAGCTACTCTGGAGGCTGAGGTGGGAGGATCACTTGAGACTGGGAAGTCGAGGCTGCAATGAGCTGAGATTGTACCACTGTGGCGACAGAGCAGGACTCTATCTCAAAAAAAAAAAAAAAAAAAAAAAAAAACGGCTTGGAATGGTGTACTTATCTGAGGATTTGATCAATATATATTTACAGACATAGAAGTTCTGAGGTTTTAACCTGGGAAATGGCTGGCATACATGATATCTATAGGGTGGCACTCCAAGCAAAGAAGAAACAATAAGAAAAAAGAAAGGAAAGGAAATGGGAGGTGTGAGCCTGTTTTTCTTTTACTTTTGTCTTGGACTAGCAACACAACTCCATCTCCATCTCATTCATCTTTAAAACGGGTCTGAAAGTATTCTGAAGTCATTACTTCAAAATAAGTTTTAGAAGGTTACTATTTGTTTTCAACAAAGAATATATTATCAAAAGTAGATTTTATTCACTGTCACGAATTATTTCCTGTGGGTTTTTTAGTCTTATTCTGAATGGGATTGATCTACCATCTGTTGGCATTTGCCCGAAAATAACATTTACCTAAATGTAGACAATTAGTTTAGCAAAAACAAATTTTTTTTCTACATCAACTCAAATAAGAATTACTTTGGATTTTACTGTTTTAGATTATCCTTGCCATGGCTCTACTTTATCAAGGTGAATTGATTTCAATTGAAAGTTTACTCTACATTAGAATCTTATTTAAAAAAAAAAGAATTTAATCTAAAATTCAATTATGGAAGATCTGTGCCAAAGTGAAAAGTCAACTGAGTGCTCCCCAGGTACAGAGCTCTACCAGGGTACTACAGGGTGAGTCAAAAGAAATAGAAATATTGTCCCTATTCACAGACTTTTCAGGTTAGAATAAAAGAATTTTGTAACTTAAAGAGACCTTAAAGCTTCTCCAACCTAGTGGTTTTCTTTTTTTTTTGAGACTGAGTCTCGCTCTGCCGCCCAGGCTGGAGTGCAGTGGCGCGATCTCGGCTCACTGCAAGCTCCGCCTCCTGGGTTCATGCCATTCTCCTGCCTCCCGAGTAGCTGGGACTACAGGCGCCCGCCACCGCACCCAGCTAATTTTTTTGTATTTTTAGTAGAGACAGGGTTTCACTGTGGTCTCGATCTCCTGACCTTGTGATCCGCCCGCCTCAGCCTCCCAAAGTGCTGGGATTACAGGCGCTCCTAGTGGTTTTCAAATGGTGCTTGCTTCCCAAGCTCTGGGCTTCTGAAGACTTGCCTCGGGGGCTCCAAGGAAGTGGGGGACAGAGGGACCAAATGGGGCCAGGACAGGCCAAGCCAAGCAAATCTGGTTGTCTTTTTACCCATTCAGTTCAGAAAGTAGCCACCATCAACCAGGTACAGTGGCTCACACCTATAATCCCAGCATTTTGGAAGGCTGAGGCAGGCCGGTCACTTGAGGCCAGGAGTTCGAGACCAGCCTGGCCACGATGGTATAACCCTGTCTCTATTTAAAAAGATACAAAAAAATTAGGGGGGCATGGTGGTGCATGCCTGTAATCCCAGCTACTAGGGAGGCTGAGGCAGGAGAATCACTTGAACTAGGGAGGTGAAGGTTGAAGTGAGCCAAGATTGTGCCACTGCACTCCAGTCTGGGCAACAGAGTGAGGCTCCATTTCAAAAAAAAAAAAAAGAAAAGAAAAGAAAAAGAAAAAAGGAGGCCCGGCATAGTGGCTCATGCCTGTAATCCCAGCACTTTGGGAGGCCAAGGCAGGCGGATCCGAAGGTCAGGAGATGGAGACCATCCTGGCTAACACAGTGAAACCCCATGTCTACTAAAAATACAAAAAATTAACTGGGTGTGGTGGCAGGCGCGAGGCTGAGGCAAGAGAATGGCGCAAATCTAGGAGGTGGAGCTTGCAGTGAGCCGAGATCGTGCCATTGCACTGCAGCCTGGGCGACAGAGCCAGACTCTCTCGGAAGGAGGGAGGGAGGGAAGGAAGGGAGGGAAGGAAGGAACAGAGGGAGGGAGGGATGGAAGGAAGGGAGGGAGGGAGGGAAATTAGCTACCATTCTTGGCTCCTCTAGTCCCAATGTCTCACACCTAATCCTTCAGGAATTCCTGTTAAGTTCTAGTTTCAAAGTATCTCATGAATCCATTCACTTGTCTACTTCTCTTCTGTCCCACCGAAGTTCTAACCACCATCCTCTTTTGCCTGGACCATAGAAAGAGGGTCCTAATTAGTCTTCCTAATTCTCTGCTTATCTCTCAATCCATGCTTCACTCAGCAACCAGGGCAATCTAATTAAAATTTAAGTCAGACCACATTGCAATCTGGTTTAAAACCTTTGAATGGCTTTTTCTTGTACCAAGAATAAAATCCAAACTTTGTATCATCAACTACCAGAGCCTCATCTTCAACTATCACATCTCATGTTGCTTCTTTTCCTGTCCTTGCTCCAGCAACCCTGACTATCTACAGATTCCTAGAACCCATCAAGCTCTTTCCCTCCCCAGGCCTTTGTGGCTACCATTGTCTCTGCCTGGAATACTTTTTGCCTGGTTCTGTCTCTTCAGGTTTCAGCTTAATTTTTTTTTTTTTTTTTTTTTTTTTTTTTTTTTTTTTTTTTTTTTTTTGAGACGGAGTCTTGCTCTGTCGCCCAGGCTGGAGTGCAGTGGCCGGATCTCAGCTCACTGCAAGCTCCGCCTCCCAGGTTCCCGCCATTCTCCTGCCTCAGCCTCCCGAGTAGCTGGGACTACAGGCTCCTGCCACCTCGCCCGCTTTTTTAGTAGAGACAGGGTTTCCCTGCAAGCTCTGCCTCCTGGGTTCACGCCATTCTCCTGCCTCACCATGTTAGCCAGGATGGTCTCGATCTCCCGACCTCGTGATCCGCCCGTCTCGGCCTCCCAAAGTGCCAGGATTACAGGCTTGAGCCACCGCACCCGGCCTCAGCTTAATCGTCATATCCTTCTCTGACTTCCCACCATATCCAAAATAAGAACTTTCTGTTATTTTCTATCACGGTACTTCGTTTACTTTCTTTACAACACCGCTAACAATTTGTAATTGTTTTTGTGAATTTACTCTTTCATTATCTATCTCCTCTACTGGATTGTCAGCTCCATGGGGACAGTAACCTGGCTTGCTCTCTGTTATGTCCCAGCATCCAGCATAGTTTGAGACCAGCCTGGGTAACATAGCAAAATCACGCCTCTACAGAAAAAGACAAAAATTAGCTGGGCATGGGTGGGCACCTGTAGTCCCAGTTACTTGGGAGGCTGAGGTGGGAGGATCATTTGAGACCGGGAAGTTGAGGCTGCAGTGAGCTGAGATCCTGCCACTGGGGCAACAGAGCCAGACTCTGTCTCAAAAAAAAAAAAAAAGCTTTGCGGCCAGGTGCAGTAGCTCACGCCTGTAATCCTAGCATTTTGGGAGGCTGAGGCAGGTGGATCACCTGAGGTCAGGAGTGCAAGACCAACCTGACCAACATGGTGAAACTCTGTCTCTACTTAATACAAAAAATTAGCCGGGCGTGGTGGTGCATGCCTGTAGTCCCAGTTTTTTTGGGAGACTGAGGCTGCAGAATTGCTTGAACCTGGGAGGCGGAGGTTGCAGTGAGCTGAGATTGCACCATTGCACTCCAGCCTGGGCAACAAGAACGAAATTCTGTCTCAAAAAAAAAAAAAAAAAAAAAGGCATGGAATCGCGTACTTATCTGAGGATTTGATCAAGATGTTTACAGACATAGAAGTTCTGAGGTCTTAACCTGGGGAACATAGAAGTTCTGAGGTCTTAACACGGTATCTATAGGGTAGCACTCCAGGCAAAGAAGAAGCAACAGGAAAAAAGAAAAGAAAGGAAATGGCATGCAGCACGTGCTGACATGTGGACAGGAAGTTCTCTGTACTTACTGAATGAATAAACATATAACAGGAAGCCTTAGCCTTAGCCTTGCCTGGAATGTCAGAGAAGACGCAAGCAAAAGTTGGAAGCATAACTGGAAGGCTGATAGGTAATGTGGGTGGAGAAGGGGAATGGAGAAAAAAACAGTCCAGGTAGGCAGGTAATCTAAGGCCAAGGAGGGCTTGAAGGTTTTTAGAAACTCCATGAAAATTAGTGTGGTTGGGCCAGGTACAGTGGCTCAAGCCTGTAATCCAAGCACTTCGGGAGGCTGGAGCGGGAGGACTGCTTGAGGCCAGAAGTTAAAGGCCAGCCTGGACAACATAGTGAGATTCCACCTCTACAAAAAAAATAAAAAATTAACAGGGTGTGTTGGCACATACCTCTAGTCCTAGCTACTTGGGATGCTGAGGTGGGAGGACTGCTTGAGCCCAGGAGATCGAGGCTGCAGTGAACTGTGATTACACCACTGCACTCCAGCCTGGGCAACAGAGTGAGAGCCTGTCTCAAAAAACAAAATTTTTTTAAATTAATTAATTAATGTGGTTGGAGGATAGAGAGTGAGCAAGAGGGCGGTGTGAGGTGGGTCAGGAGGGCAAGGCAGAGCCAGCCTTTTTCCCCTGGGATCCAAACCACAGGACCTGAGAGTAGGGGAGGAATGAATTTCCCCAAAGCACAGTCAGGGCACTCTGGGCGGGGAAAGCGGGAAATGAATGCAGAGGCCAACGATGCAAGACCACTCCTCTTGGTTTTCCTCCCCCTTCTCTGGCTGCTCCTTCTCTGTGTCCTTTACAAGCTCTTTTTTTAGCAATCCTTTGAAAATCTGCTTTCCTCGGATCCCATTCAGTTCCTCTCCTCTTCACACTGTCTTCACTTTCCTTGAGATCTCTCATTCACTCTCACAGCTCCCCTGCCATCCATCTGCTAGAGAATATTCCCAGTCCGTCTTGAGCCAGGCTTTCCTCTTGAGCCCCAGACTTACCTACCCAACTACCAACCTGATAGCTTCAGTCAGATGTCCCATAGGCACCTAATATTCAGCAGATCTAACACCTGGCTCTCCTCTAGTATCTCACCAAGCTGCTCATGCCTGAAAACTGGGGAGTAGCCTTGATTCCTCAGCCCTCATTCAATTTATAACCAAATTCTGACATTCATACTTTAGTTATCTCTCAATTCTGCCTACTTCCTTCCATCTCCACTGACATTTCCCCAATTCTTCCCTGGATCACAACGGCCTCCTCGCCAGCCTCCCAGCCTCTGATCTTCCCCACTCCAGTTCATTCTCCACCCTGCAGCCAGAGTGAGCTCTCTAAAATAACTATCCGGCTGGGCGCAGTGGCTCAAGCCTGTAATCCCAGCACTTTGGGAGGCTGAGGCAGTGGATCACCTGAGGTCAGGAGTTCGAGACCAGCCTGGCCAAAATGACGAAACCTTATCTCCACCAAAAATACAAAAATTAGCTGGGCACGGTGGCACAGCCTGTAATCCCAGCTACTCGGGAGGCTGAGGCACAAAAATCACTTGAACCTGGGAGGCGGAGATTGCAGTGAGCCGAGATTACAAATATCACTGCATTCCAGCCTAGGCAACAGAGCGAGACTTTGTCTCAAAGTAAATAAATATGCCGGGTGCAGTGGCTCACGCCTGTAATCCCAACACTTTGGGAGGCTGAAGAGGGTGGATCACCTGAGGTCGGGAGTTCGAGACCAGCCTGACTAACATGGAGAAATCCCTTCTCTACTAAAAATACAAAAATTAGCTGGGCGTGGTGGCGCATGTCTGTATTCCCAGCTACTCGGGAGGCTGAGGCAGGAAAACCACTTGAACCGGGGAGGCGGAGGTTGCGGTGAGCCAAGACCGAGCCACTGCCCTCCAGCCTGGGCAACAAGAGCAAAACTCCGTCTCAAAATAAACAAATAAATTTAAAAAAATAAAATAAAATGACAATCTGATCAAGTCACTTTGCATATAACTCTTCATTGGCTCCCACTGCCATCAGGAAAATAAAATCCAAACTCCTTAACAGGGGTGAAAGGCTCTCTAAAAGTGACCTGTGCTTTTAACTCTAGGTGCCCTCTTACCCTCCCCTACCCCACTTAGCAATACAGTTTCCGGTCGTACACAGATCTACTTTCAATTCCCTGAGTGAACCAAGTTCTCTGTTTTTGCACATGCTGTTCCCTCTTCCCAGAACAGTCTTCTTTGCGTCTTTCCCTGCCCCCACCCCCTTCCCCCTGTTAATTTCCTGCTGATTCTTCAGGCTTTGGCTTATCCATCTGTTCCTCCAGGAAGCTGTGCAAGTGTCTCACAGCCCTGAGCCAGGTCTTCCTAAACTTCTCCTCCCACTGCATGTCACCCTGGATTGTGGGTGCCTGAGTCCTTCCCTCTCTGCTCATTACTAAATTGTAAGCTCTTTGGGGACTTATTCTTTTTATTTTATTGCTTATTTCTTTCTTTCTTTCTTTCTTTTTTTTTTTTTGAGGCGGAGTCTCTCTCTGTTGCCCAGGCTGGAGTGCAGTGGCACGATCTCAGCTCACTGCAACCTCCACCTCCCGGGTTCGAGCGATTCTCCTGCCTCAGCCTCCGGAGTAGCTGGGATTATAGATATGTGCCACCACGCCTGGCTCATTGTTATGTTTTTAGTAGAGACGGGGTTTCTCCATGTTGGCCAGGCTAGTCTTGAACTCCTGACCTCAGGTGATCCGCCTGCCTTGGCCTCCCAAAGTGCTGGGATTACAGGCGTGAGACACCACGCCTGGCTTCTTTTTCTCTATTGTATTTCTGGCACCAAGCAGCATTCCTAGCACATCACAGGTATTCAGATAAGTACTTGTGGAATGAATACATGAACGAATGAGTGAAATAAACATTCATCTCAGGAACTTGGTTCCAGGAGCTTTAGGCACAGAAGCCTCCAGAGCCTTCCTCTTCCTGCATCCATTATTTGGCCTCAGGCTGGTCAGTGGGCTGGCTGGTCAGAGGCCCGTGACAACCCTGAATACCCATCCAAGAGGTTCCTTGACTCAGACCTTCTGCTGGGAGCCCAGTCTTCCCTTAAAAGGCCACCTTATCGGAAAGTGCCTGTGAAGGCATTTATGAGCTCTATTTTTATCTATGTTGGAAAGCCTCAAAGTCAATTCCCAAGCCAAAGACATTACACTCAGGAACGCGGATGAGCAAGGAAGCATCTCTGCGATGCGTTTGAGTCACAGCTTTGTTTTCTGTGGCAAGGGCCTCAGTTCCTCCCCATTACTGGGCCCTTGTTTTTAAGGACTGGCTGACTCTAAAAAGCTTTTGATCTCACATTTGTGAAAACTAGATCTTGCAGCTCTTAATGATCTGTGCAATGGTGTCATCTTCCCTACAATTTCTTAACTCTGCCAGGCAGGGCAGAGCAGAGTGGATTGCCAAACAGCTCCCAGTTTATTCAAACTGGCTTCCCACCCCCATCTCCAAATGGAAATTCATCTTGGATGATGGAAGGAAGCAGGGTGGTCGGGGGGGCGGGGCTCCCAAGGAGCCTGGTCAGAGAAATAATTGGATAGAAGCTACAAGGCTGAGGAGAGTAACACAGCAGGGCTGGTGAGCAAGTTGAGAGCCTTTGCCAGGGAAAGGATTCACTGTCAGCACTGCAGAGAGCAAGAGCGGGAGAGAGAGCGCCGAAAGGAGGAGTGTGAAGAGACGAAAAAGACAGTGAAAGACCAGAGGAAGGGAGAATGGTGGGAGGAAACTGGGAAGCTGCAGGATGGAAGGATCACTGGTAGTTTATGGAGAAGGGGAAGAATGCATCTTCCCCTTAATCCAAGTCGGGTAAATTGGGGAGAGAGGGCATTAGAGAGTCAGGTGGAAGCCCCAGAGAGATGGTCAGTCACACCCTCAGATGTGACTAGAAATCTGGATGTCGGGATTAGAAATGAGAGTCAGGGAAGACAGGAAGGAATGTTCTCACTTCCATATTCCAGGCACAGACTTTGCCATCATTCCTGTTCCTGGGGATTTAGGAAAGATAGGCTTTTTGTTTTGTTTTGTTTTGCTGTTTTAGAGGAAGGGTCTCGCTCTGGCACACAGGCTGGAGTGTGGTGGCAAGAGCATAGCCCATTGTACCTCGACCCCCCTTTCAAGTGATCCTCCCACTTCAGCCTCCTAAGTAGCTGGGACTACAGGCGTGTGCCACCGTGCCTGGCTAAAGACAGGGTTTGTTGGCTGGGCACGGTGGCTCATGCCTATAATCCCAGCACTTTCGGAGGCCGAGGCAGGCAGATCACAAGGTCAGGAGATCGAGACCATCCTGGCCCACATGGTGAAACCCCGTCTCTACTAAAAATACAAAAATTAGCTGGGTGTGGTGACGCGTGGCTGTAATCTCAGCTACTCGGGAGGCTAAGGCAGGAGAATCGCTTGAACCAGGGAGTCAGAGGTTGCAGTAATCCGAGATCGTGCCACTACACTCCAGCCTGGCAACACAGCAAGACACCATCTAAAAAAAAAAAAAGATTTTGTCAAAGAGTGCTGGAACCCAGAGGACTCCAGACACTGTTAATTCACTCTCTCCTTTCCTTTAGCAAAAGAGGCCCTAAACAATTGAAGGTCCATGCTCCACTGTCTCTCCAACCCCACATTCCCCCTTCTGAGAACAGACACAGCCTGTACCACAGTCCCTTATGTGCCTCTGCCTCTGTTGGCCACTCTGGGACAGGAACCAGTGTTAGAACTTGGAGTCTGGGCTGAGTCAACACTGTCTGTGGGAGAGATGGCTTCCTGGGAAGTCTGGCTTCAAAGCTTCTGACTGTCCAAGCACGAGGTACCATGGAGGTTGGAGGTGACTTTGACTTTCAAAGTACCTCTCACTAGAGAGAGAATCATGGGACAGAAGTTTCCATAGTCTAGGCCAGGTGTGGTGGCTCACCTGGATTTCACCCATCTCTTTAGTAGAGAAACCCCATCTCTACTAAAAACTACAAAAAAAAATTAGCCGGGCGTGGTTGTGGATGCCTGTAGTCCCAGCCACTTGGGAGGCTGAGGCAGGAGAATGGCGTGAACCTGGGAGGCGGAGCTTGCAGTGAGCCGAGATGGCACCACTGCACTCCAGCCTGGGCAACAGAGCGAGACTCCGTCTCAAAACAAAAAACAAAAACAAAAACAAATTGTTGTTCCCAGGTTGTCTCCTTTCTCCTCCCTCCTTTCCTTCCTTCCACAAACAGTTAAGGAACACCTAGCATGTGCCATCCACCATGATAGGGGCTAAAGACACAAAGATACAGCGCTGGGGGAGAAATACACATAAATACTAATCAGATGCAAGGCAATGATATAAGTACTTCAATAGGGTAGGTGGCAAACTAGTGACCCTAGGCCAAATTTGACCTGCAGGCACGTTTTAGTTAAACTGACAAAGTATTTAGGTCAGGCATGGTGGCTCACACCTGTAATCCCAGCACTTTGGGAGGCCAAGGCCAGTGGATCACTTGAGGTCAGAAGTTCGAGACCAGCCTGGCCAACATGGTAAAACCCTGTTTCTACCAAAAATACAGAAATCAGCCTGGCGTGGTGGCAGGCGCCTGTAATTCCAGCTACTCAGAAGGCTCTGAGGCAAGAGAATTACTTGAACCCAGGAGGTAGAGGTTGTAGTGAGGTGAGAGCCTGCCACTGCACTTTAGCCTGGGCAACAGAGCGATACTCCATCTCAAAAAAATAAATTAATTAAATAAAACTGACAAGCAGTTCAAAAATTCAGGTGAGTTTATTTAAAAATTGGGATTTCAGGCCAGGCGCGGTGGCTCAAGCCTGTAATCCCAGCACTTTGGGAGGCCGAGACGGGCGGATCACGAGGTCAGGAGATCAAGACCATCCTGGCTAACCCGGTGAAACCCCATCTCTACTAAAAAATACAAAAAACTAGCCAGGCGAGGTGGTGGGCGCCTGTAGTCCTAGCTACTCGGGAGGCTGAGGCAGGAGAATGGTGTAAACCCGGAAGGCGGAGCTTGTAGTGAGCTGAGATCCGGCCACTGCACTCCAGCCTGGGCGGCAGAGCGAGACTCTGTCTCAAAAAAAAAAAAAAAAAAGAAAAAATTGGGATTTCCCCCTTTCTTTAAAAAAAAAAAAAATTGGTGGGCCGGGTGTGGTGGCTCATGCCTGTCATCCCAGCACTTTGGGAGTCAGAGGCGGGTGGATCACCTGAAGTCAGGAGTTTGAGACCAGCCTGGCTAACATGGTGAAATTCCGTCTCTACTAAAAATATTTTTTAAAAAATTAGCCATGCGTGGTGGCAGGTGCATATAATCCCAGATACTTGGGAGGCTGAGGTAGGAGAATCGCTTGAATCCGGGGTGTGGAAGTTGCAGTGAGCTGAGATAGTGAAACTTCACTCCAGCCTGGGTCACAGAGTGAAACTCTGTCTCAAAAAAAAGGGCCAGGCACGGTGACTCACATCTGTAATCCCAGCACTTTGGGAGGGCAAGGCGGGCGGATTGCCTGAGGTCAGAAGTTCGAGACCAGCCCGGCCAGTGTGGTGAAACCCCATCTCTACTAAAAATGCAAAAATTAGCTGGGCATGGTGGCAGGCACATGCAATCCAGCTACTCGGGAGGCTGAGGTAGGAGAATTGCTTGAACGCAGGAGACGGAGGTTGCAGTGAGCCAACATCACACCACTGCACTCCAGCCTGGACAACAGAGCAAGACTCTGTCTCAAAAAAAAAAAAAAAAAAATGATAACAATGGGAAGGAGGTGAAAAGCCACAGCACTGTATTTTATTTTTATTTTTTTTTACTTAGCATAGTGGGCTCTTCTAGAACACCGCACATTTTTAATTTTTTCTCTCCTAAAACTCACCATTTAGAACACAGCATCTTTTAGATGGAACACGCATACTGTTTTCACAGGCTGCGTCCCACCCCTTTTCCTATTGACCTAAACTAGCTTGCCTCATTCATCCGTGATCCCTGCAATGATTGTGCAGGTGTCAGAATTGAGGACCCTTAAAATGGAAAGCCATCACAGGACCCAAAGGAGGGAACAGTCGACTCTGTGCGAGGAGGGCAGATCAGTTGGCCTTTGAACTAAGTCCAAGTTCCTTATTTACTTGTTTACTTGTTTATTGTCTGCCTACCCCACCGCCCTCATTGTGAGGCTACTCATAAGAGAAGGGCTTCTGTCAGCTGCCTTCTCCACAGGGTCTCCGGTGCATAGCCTGGTACAGGGTCAGTCTCAATACCTATTCGTGAAATGTGTTGAATGAGCAGAGTTGCTAGAAGTGCCAAATGGAAAAGGGAATTCCAAGCAGAGGGAACGTTGGGCATCAAAGCATGACAGTAAATAGCATACAGGGAACTGCAAATAGTTCCTGGTGAGTGGAAGTGCCAGGAGTGTGAGGTGGGTGGGATCGAGCAGGGTGGAAGTAGCAGGAATTGAAGCAGGGAAAATTGACTCTGGTGGGATCCTAAAGGGCTTTTTGTGCTGCACTAAGAAGGTAACTGTGGAATCTTGGAAGAGATTTGAGAAGTGGAGGGACAGGATCATGTAGATTCTTGTTGCGTAGAAATAGCTCTGGCTGGGTGGGAGTGTGGGAGATGTGGGCTCCAGAGGAGAGACAAGCAGCAAACAGAACCTTCCATCCAAACTCCCCTCCTCACCTGCACCTTCCCCTTTGGTTTTGAACCCCCTGAAACTGACCTGGGAATCTATTTTAAGAGAATAGTGCCCCCTGCTGACTAAGCCTGGGCTTGCACCTCCCAGGGCCATCAGGGAAATTAAAAAATTTTTGGCCCTGAACAAAAAAGCACCTGGAAGGCTTGTGCACAGAACTGCAAGTCGTGATGTATCTGAGAGTGTCTTCCTTTTCCTAGGAAGAGAGAAGCCCATAAGAACACTTGTGATCATGAGTAATGCCACAATAGTGTTGCCAGATAAAATACAGAACACCAGCTAAATTTGAATCCAGGGACATACTTACATGAAAAATGTGTGTTGTTTGTTTGAAATTCAACTGCAGCCAAGCATCCTATATTCTTATTTGTTAAATCTGACAATTCTAGATAGTGTGTAGTGGGGTCAGGAGAAAACTGGAAATGAAATTGGACACGTTGCTCTCCTTGGGTATCTCTGCAACCTCAACCTCATCTAAGCAGGCAGAGCTGGAGATGATGCTTTCTCATATTTTGCAGTGGCTTTTAGTTGTATAATTCTATTTGAGAAATCACTTTTAATTTAGTTCCATGATTATGGTGCATCCTGTGTATGGAATCCTTCGTGAATATGAAGAGAACTGTGGGCCCTTTTTACAGAAAAATGAGCCTACTAGCTACACACACACACACACACACACACACACACACACAGAGAGAGAGAGAGAGAGAGAGAGTGTGTTTTCGGGGAGTTCCCAGCCTTCATGTAAGAGTAACACATTCCCTCTAGGGCTGTGGTCTGAGTGTGGCAGTTCTTGGGTTCTGAGTGGGAGGAAATGGCGTCTTGTCGGTAACCTCAGCTGAAACGTAGTGCTTCTGTTAGCTCTGGCCACCCACACACCATGACAAAACACAGAAGTGGGCAGGAAGAAACATACCATCCCTCCCCTTGGTGAATGGCTTGAACCACTTCCCTCTTCTACCTCTCCCAGAAATCACGGGGAGTCAGGCATATTCAGACCGAAAGCCCACCTATCCTGGCGGGCTCATGCTGCCACAGAGTGGAAGGCACTGAATGAAGTCACGCTTCATGCCAAGTCCCTCTTCACTCCCCTTCCCGCCCTTCCTGCCAGTGGCAGACATAGCCCACTGGCTCCCACTCTGAGAACCATGTCTGTCAGAAACTGGCTGTCACCAGCTGGTGGCAACCCTCCAGAATATATTCTGGACGCTCTGGGTTGGGTGATCAAACCCCTGGTCTGAACACGCTGGGGGCAGATCTCAGCAGGCATGCCTGGAGTCTCCTTATGGCCCTTTCTGGAAAGCTCTCTGAGCCTCCATAGCCTGCTGTCCTCCAGGCTTTATAGAAGGAAGGCAGAAGTGGCCAAGGCCAGGGGGATGTGGCTTCCAGAATCTCTTAAAGTATCTAAATTACAGAAAAATTTCATTTCAGGTTGCTTCTGTCTCTGTCAGACAAGCATGTTTATGTGACATTCGGCTCTGCTGGACTGTCTGTGGAATAGTGCCCCAACTGACCAAGTCCATCAAGCAAACAATCACAGTGATATACCCTACAGTGTACGATTGTAGAATAACGTTTTATGTTGAACATTTTCTACAATTAAAAATTAATTTAATGAATACAGTACTATGATTTCCAATCATAATTTTTTTTTTTTTTTAGATGGAGTTTCACTCGCTGCTCAAGCTGGAGTGCAATGGTGCGATCTTGGCTCACTGCAACCTCTGCCTCCTGGGTTCAAGTGATTCTCCTGCCTCAGCCTCCCAAGTAGCTGGGATTACAGGCATGCTCCACCATGCCCAGCTAATTTTTCGTATTTAGTAGAGATGGGGTTTCACCATGTTGGTCAGGTGGGTCTCGAACTCCTGCCCTCAGGTGATCCTCCCGCCTCAGCCTCCCAAAGTGCTGGGATTATAGGCGTGAGCCACTGCGCCAGGCCTCCAATCATAATTTCTTTCTTTTTTTTTTTTTTTTTTTTGAGACGGAGTCTTGCTCTGTCGCCGGGGCTGGAGTGCAGTGGCCGGATCTCAGCTCACTGCAAGCTCCGCCTCCCGGGCTCACGCCATTCTCCTGCCTCAGCCTCCCGAGTAGCTGGGACCATAGGCGCCCGCCACCTCACCCGGCTAGCTTTTTGTATTATTTTTTTTTTAGTAGAGACGGGGTTTCACTGTGTTAGCCAGGATGGTCTCGATCTCCTGACCTCGTGATCCGCCCGTCTCGGCCTCCCAAAGTGCTGGAATTACAGGCTTGAGCCACCGTGCCCAGCTGATATTTGATTTTTTAAAAATGTCCTTACTTGAAAAAATTAAAAGCCAGCATACCTCCAAATTATTTGAAAATTCTACTGGGAATTTTCAGAAAATCCAAACAGCTGGAAACCACTAGTTTAGCCCACTGAGGGTTAGGGTTCCCTGACCCCGGGAAGTGGGGAGTGAAATGGAGGCCCACCCACGGAGCTCCTGCCCTCCTGCGGGGCAGTGCAACACGACCTTCAGCTAATGCATTCTGGTGGGTTTCAGGCTCCCTCTTCCAAATATGGGGAGACTGGTTTCTGGCCTAACCTCTTCCCAGGAGTGTTCTAAGGATAAAATGTCACGTACTAAAGAGCTTTGGGAAAGAAGGAGCTCTATAAATATATGAGATTACTGTTCCCAAAGACAGCTGGTGTGTTTTTAGTGGGAAGGGCTGAATGATTCCACAGAGACTCAGGACAATTTCTCTGCCAGGGCATCCAGGGAAAATGACCAGCACTACTCGTAAAACCTGCAAACTGTTCCACTGACAAGCGGGGCCAGACAGAGGCAAAGGGTCTCCCAGTGGGCTTCACTTTCCTCCCTCAGAGGGCACAGGTCCAAAATGCAACTCGAATTCAGGGAGCCTAGAGTTCTAGTTTGTGTCTCAGGGACATACCTAGGGACCCACCGCAGGTCACCTAACTCTCCCTCATTTAGGTTTTCCCATCTCTAAAAAGTGCGGATGTCTGCTGAGTCCCCTTTTCACAAGGGTGGTACGAAGCTGTGAGAAAACACATAGTCCATTCCTAAATACCTCACTTGATAGATTACCTACCATTCATGTTTAATTCCTGCCACCTTAAGTCCTTTTAAAAACAATATGGGACTTTAGTTTCTTTTAACTCCAGAATAGCTTTCCCCATGATTGTACCCCAAATCACACTGTGGCAGGGCAGCAGGGGGCAGGGGGTTACTCCCCTTGCCACAGACGAAAAGGTGAACAGGGACTAAAAAATCACTTTGTCATGTACCTGAGCATGAACAGTAAAGGAGGTGGCTCAGATGCTTTGACCAAAGTAGCTGTAAGCACCATACACCCCAAACGAAAAACAGTGTCTTGGGAAATGTGTGTGCCAGTTCCCTCCCTTCGACACATAGCTGAGAATTAACTGCAGATGAAAGTCCTTTGATCTTTAGAAATCTGAGGCATCAGGCCGCCCAGGGTTAGCCATCACCATCACTTTTGTTTGAACTTGTCTGGTATTTCACATTTATCAGCCCTATTATAAGTTAACAGTGTTACTGACTTTAGTCAACTTTGGCACTCCCAGTCCTTGTGATCCTGCAGGTAAGTTGACACCCGGAGCAAGCTGGCAGCTCACAGAACCTTTTCAGGTATCTTCAAGTTGAGCAAAACAATGCCTCCTGTAAAATCTGCTCTCCTGCCATATGTTCCCTACGGAACTGACCTAGGCAGGAGCAAGGGGTGAAAGGCAGTCAGGCACCCCTTTTCCTGCTTGGCAGTGGAGTCCAAGCTCGAGCTCCTCCTCCTCCTTTCATCTTCCTACACTCTCCAGCTCATGCCTCACCTTGCCCGGACACCTTCCTTCGTTGTTATCCCTGCATTTCTGAGATGTGATAATGTGTTTTCCTGTCTCCCTGTTAGACCGTGAAGTCCCTAGAGGGTAAGTTCTAGCCCTACTTAACTTTGAACTCCCAGCATGTTCACAATACATGGCACCCAAAAGGAAGTAAATGTTAAGATGGATGGACAGGGGACTGAACAAATACACTAGAACTGGGCTTCCAGCCCACCCTGGGTAGGACAGGCTTGCTCTACAAGCCATTTCTCTTAACGTCACGTGAGAGCCATGCTGAGCTACTGAAACCCTGCCTTGCTCATGACTAGTATTAGGCGTTTTTGAGACAGCTGGTTGAAAATGGTAGCAGGAAGAGGTAGAGGGAATTGGTCTGGTAGCTGGGAAGATGTCTCTTAAAACAGGCCCAGATGACAACTGCTTGCACCTGCAGGTCCCTGGCCCTAGTAACATGCTCTAACCACCTAACTAATCCACAGAAGGCAGTTTCGAAGACCTACAAATCTAGTAGGGAAGAAGCTGATTGATGCAACTTTCAGGATGAAAAAAAAGACAGGGGAGAGGGTGGAGAAAGGAAGGAAGGAAGTTCAGCCAGATGTACTTAAAGCATCTTCTCTCTCCAGCAGTTCAAAATGATAGGGGGCTTTTTGGGGAAGGGCTGCAGTGACACCTGGGCCCCCAGAGAGTAAGATGAGCACAAGTGAGGCAGGGCTTGAAAGGCTGGGCGGGGGGTGGCAAAGCAGCCGTTCAGGAAGGAGGCCGGGCTCCCATCTGGAGAGCCAAGGGGCTGGGGCTGCTGAACAGATGGAGAGAAAGTTGCAGCTGGTGGAAATGCACTTTCATGTGTAAAGTTTGGTCCTTGGAGGATTGCGATTTCCAACTCTAAAGGCAGCAGTGGGCAGGTGGCTCTGCTCCATACTCCGCCTTTTCCCTCCGTTGCCACCCAGACAACTCGACAGTGGCTGTGCCAGGACTCAGCCACCATGACTTCCGCCAGCATCCCTTTCAACAGGCAGAAGCTGGCATGGTGACACCTTGGCACAGCAAGGATGGCAGAGGACTGCAATGCTTCAGCAGCTGGAGGAGGCAGGGGAACAGGAGGGATTAATCCAGCCTCCCTGGAGGGACCAGGTAGACTGAGAACAGACAGACAGATGGAGGGGAAATCAGGAAAAGTACATCACAGACCTTCCAAAGCTGACCATGATGTATGCACTGGGTCTCCACTCTGGTCTTGACAGAGCTGTGGCTGAAGGAGAGGCAGTGGGGAAATGGCAAAACAGTAGATTCTGAAGCTCTGGGTTCGTTTTACCCCAACCTCAATGAATATTTCTTTTCTGTTTTTGATTTTTAGTGGAGACAAGGTCTAACTATGTTGTCTAGGCTGGTCTCAAACTCCTGAGCTCAAGTGATCCTGCCGCCTTAGCCTCCCAAAGTGCTGGGATTACAGGTGTGAGCCACTGCACCAGGCCTAAGAAAAAGACAGAACATAACTTTGTTTTTTTTTTCTATGTAATATTTGCCCACAGGAGCTTTAGGAGAGAAAGTGACTTTTACATTCTCTGGCTCTAATGGAGAGCCACCTGTCCTCTAATGGGACCAGCTCCAATGGGACAAGCCTCACCCATCGCAACAGAAGCCGTTAGCACAATTCTGCGATCTCATAGAGTTCCTCCCTATAATGCTCAGGCTCTTGGGGGAATCATCCGCTCAACCATGCTAACCACGCCCACGAGAGGAGCAGCCTGAGTAATGAACATCCAGCTCTGCCTCTTCCCTCCCTCTTTATTTACCATACACTGTGCTCCAGGGCATGAAGAACAAAAACCACCAACTCTGTCTTGTTAAAATCCAAGTGCATTTTTTAGAATATGTGATTTTGCTTGATTTTATTTTTTTAAAAAAGACTGGAACTCAGTCCCATATTCCTATTAAGTCCATTTTCCTAAGAGATGTCACTGTTTGAGACAATAACTTAAATATTCTTGATGTGGAGGTAGTCTCTCTCTTCCTAGTGGGATGTCTTCTTGGCTCCTTTCCCAAACTTGGCATCGAGACCAAGACCTGTGAAAAGAAAGAAAATGGGCTTAGCCTTATGAGGGGAAATGAAACTTACCAATGATTGTGGTGGGGTCGGGTAGTCGGCCTTGGGGGTAGTCGGCCTTGTATCTCCAAAATGGGGGCTTTAAATAAAATACACGTCAGAACACTGGTTTTATGTAACTTCCTCAGAGATAAGAGAATGGCACCAGGATACTAGTTATTACAGATACCTGTATCTATATAGATAGATATAGATACATACATATATTTATAATACAGCAAGACTAAAAGAAATTTAAGAGTCAAAACTTCTAGGCTATGGCTGAATGTGGTGACTCACACCTGCAATCCCAGCATTTTGGGAGACTGAGGCAGGAGGATTATTTGAGCCCAGGAGTTTAAGGCCAGCCTAGGCAACACAGCAAGAACCCATCGCTATAAAAAAAAAAAAAAAAAAGAAAAAAAAAAAATTTAGTCAGGCGTGGTGGTATATGCCTATAATCACAGCTACTTGGGAGGCTGTGGTGGGAGGATCACTTGAGTCCAGGAGATCAAGGTTGCAGTGAGCTATCATCGCACCACTACACTCCAGCCTGAGCAACAGAGGGAGACCCTAGGAAGGCTGGATTAGACATAAAGCTTCCTTTTCTCTTTTTATTTTCTTCTGACACAGGTTCTCACTCTGTTACACAGGTGGGAGTGCAGTGGCGTGATCACAGCTCACCTTAGCCTCCACCTCCTGGGCTCAAGTGATCCTCTCACCTGAGCCCCCTGAGTAGCTGGGACCACAGGCGTGTGCCACCATGCTCAGCTAATTCTTGTATTTTTTTGCAGAGACAAGGGTCTCATCATGTTGCCCAGGCTGGTCTCGAACTCCCGAACTCAAGCGATCCTTCTGCCTCAGCCTCCCAAAGTGTTAGAATTACAGGCATGAGCCACCACACTCAGCCCCTTTTCTCTTTTAAAAAGGTTTTCTCTGGGCTGAGCACGGTGGCTCACGCTTGTAATGCCAGCACTCTGGGAGGCTGAGGCGGGTGGATCACCTGAGGTTGGGAATTCGAGACCAGACTGACCAACATGGAGAAACCCCCATCTCTACTAAAAATACAAAATTATCCAGGTGTGGTGGCGCATGCCTGTAATCCTAGCTACTTGAGAGGCTGAGGCAGGAGAATTGCTTGAACCCAGGAGGAGGAGGAGGCTCACCCAGCTGGTGAGCTGAGATCATACCATTGCACTCACTCCAGCCTAAGCAACAAGAGTGAAACTCCGTCTCAAAAAAAAAGTTTTCTCTAAAATATTTAAACAAATCTCATAAATATATAAGTAAATCTGAGGAGACAAAATCCAGCTGTGTCTCTGTGTGGCCACTTACCCAGGAACACAAGCACAGTGCCCACCCACTGCACGGGGCTGATGGGATTGGCGAAGAGGATCACAGAGGCCAAAATTGTGAAGAACTTTCGAGTTGTAGTGATGATGGAGCAGGTCAGGGGACCAAAATACACAACCGTCATAAAGATGAAGCTCTAGAGAAAGATAAAGGTGAGGTCCGGTGGGTTCTTGGGTATCTGCCATTGGTCTAAAGTCTATAAGCAGACCTCAGGGCTAATCTTGCCACCCTCTTCTTCCAGCCAGGCCAGTCTTTCTTAGGGAACCAGCTGCCAGAGTAGGGAGGCCAAGCCATCCCTTTTCAAGCACTCACCTGACCCAGGGCACTGGTCAGCCCAAAGAGCAGGATGTTATAGATGATGGCAGGGTACCTTTCAGCAAAGCTCAAGAACTCCCAGAGCTCCCCAGTGAACAGGATTCCTGAGAAAACATGTCAACAAATGTATGGCGTGTTTTGTGTGCCCTTACCCCCGGGTGTGCACACACACACACGCAAACTCCTGCACATGGCCTGTTAAAGAACTGCAAAGGAGGTGGGATGCGGGAAAGTGTATGGTGTGGATTTGCATCGTCTCATCATGGATTCTTCTCTTATTTTTCTCTGATTAGAGAAACTAAAGAGAATTTTGTGAGAAAAGCTTGAAAGTTTATGAGTTACTTCTACCAAAGTGATTACAAGCAGAAATCCTCAGATGCTGTAGAGATGCTGCCCCACACATCCTTAGCTCAAGGAAGCCCCTTGCATTAGTCACCTCCAGCCATCAGCAGCCTCCACCATTAACCCCAGTGTGCTGTACAAAAAATACTTTCTACATATGCCCAAATTTGAAAAGTTAGGAAGCACTGATTTCAAAGCAAATCCATTCACATTTGAACTATTTTCAGTGTACAGCTAACTCTGTTTCCTGTGAGCACTACGTGTCTCATTTCCTTCATGAAAGGGAACGTTCCCAGGTATCTCCCTGTGTTTTACTACTGTCTTCCCATGACACCTGACACACGACTCTCCTTCACTGTGCCAGTAACAAGTAGCAAACAAATCCTGCTGGTGTAGGTTTTTCCAGGAAGGTTTCTCAAGGGCTTGAACAAAAGGGCATCTTGGAACTAATTCAGGCCCTTGGTCTGGGCAACTAACAGCTAGAGGGATCAAAAGGATGAGGGCAGCCTGCCCTCTGGTGATACATGGGAAGAACAGCAGAACTGGCTCTCACCCATTCCCAGCAGCAATGTCGACCAAAGGTTGATGTTCAGCATCATGTGGTTGGAGCCTGTTTGGTAATGAGCCCGCATGTGGTCCTGGGAAACACCAGTCAGTCCATCCAGGGTCAGCGATAATAGCTGGGAAAGAAAGGGTGCAGCCTGTAGTGAGGTGGCCAACAGGGCCCTTTCCTAACCCAGGAATTAGGACACAGGATTCTCACTCTCAGCCTCCTCGGAAAGCCACTCCCTTTAAAGTCCTCAGAACAAAATGTTGCCATTTGGTCACAGGTGGAAGGTGGGGAGAGACCATGCTGACTGCCTCCCCTACCCCCTCCTCCCGCGGCCCAGGCACTGGACTGACAGGCTAACTGAGCTACCTAGTGATTTTGTAATCAGAGTAGAGCAGGAAGCTCACTGTCCAACATAAGGGAGGGGAAAGGTAGTCCCAGCAGGTTAGTTTCCTAGCTTGGAGTATAGTGCTCCAGAGACTGGATCCTGTACTTAGGCTGTCTGGATTGGAATCCTGACTCTGCCACTTAAATAGTCAAATGACTATGGGCAAGCGAGTTAACCTCTCTGTGCTGAGTTTCTTCATCTGTAAAATGGAGATAATACCACATAAGAGACTACTGTTGTAAAAATTAGTCAATTAACATGTAAAACACTTGGAACAGTGCCTAATGCATACACACCAGATACTATCATATTATTTTAAACTCTGGCTCCTAGGTTTCTTGGAAAGCCACAGTGAGAGACATTATTCCTTACCTCTCTGCTCTGAGATCTCCGTGACCTCACACCAGGATTCAGCCACAACCCTCAGAGCTATCTCTTCTCCAGAATGAGAGCTGAGCTGTAAATATTTCAGGTTTCCCACTATGGCATTAATAGAGCCAGGGGCCTGCAGCAAAGACCAGATATGGGGATAAGGAGCACCACAACCTCCCTTAACACATAACTGGCCTTCTGCCTGTCTAGGTGAGGCTATCCTTTGGTTACGTTTGCTGGAGAAGGCTGCCATCCCCAAAAGTATCTCATACCAGGAGTAGCTCTCCATAGCCGACTGTGTGTTCTTCTATCCCAACAACTTTCTTGGGTTTGTACATGAAAAGGGCCACTCCAGCCACAATTAGCAGCACACACAGGTACTTGGCCAATGGGTACTTCTTCTTCAAGAGGGTCACCCCAAGGAGCATGACTACAGGGAAAAAACAGAGTAGAAAATTCAGGCATCCATGAGGCATCAATGACCCCAATATCCTCTCTCTCAGGAGCCAGGAAAAGACTCAGGGAGAAAAGAATGACTAAGAAGGAAGGCTTAGAGAGGACAAAAGGAGGGTGCCAGGCTGGCACCTAGATAAGGATTGAGCAACAGGGTTAAGTGTGAGACAGGGAGGAGGTAGAGAACAAGGTGAAAAGTCCAGGAAGGGACAGGGCAAGGGTGGGGAACAGTGGAGAAGGAAAAGAAGTTGAGACAAAGAAACTGATGATCAAAATGGGAATTAGGTTTGCCTAATGACAATGTACACACATGCAACACAGAAATGGCTGACCAAGTGAAGCAGGCTAGGTTGGCCTTTAGCTCCTATTAAGGATTACCAGCCTATGAACATCACAAGAAGTGTCACAGATGACAGGATGGACAGCAGAGAGAGCTGGGGGAAAGTCCCTGGAGACAGCCATGATGGGATGATGAAGCTGAGAGGGATACAGTTGTAGCAGAGAAACAGAGAGCTTACTATAGGAAGAGAGACGACAGAAGAGGAAGACCATCTTCTTTGCTTACCTGGGATTGGCTTGCAGGATTTACCAAGGACCTGAAATTAAATCCAGCAAATAATTTCTGAGCATCTGTGATGTGTCAGGTACTATGCTAGGTACCATACTGATTAAGATGAGTAAGCACAGGGCTTGCACCAGAGACTTCAGCCTCAGAAAGCAGCCCTATCATGGCCCAACCCACCACCACTAAACCCAAGTTCTATGGTTCTATACACTCCTAATGTCTCAAGGACCGTTACTTTTTATTATTATTATTTTTTTAACTCACAGACCTGAGGGAAGAACTCTTAGTCATTTTCAAATGATATCTGAGCCAACCGTCATCCCACCCTGACGTTTCACCTGAGTTGGGTAGTTGACAAACTGTAGTGCTGAGTTGCTGGAGACCATGGCACCCAGATAGGAGATAGAACAGGCAGCATAGAGCCAGCTCCGGGTACGATCCACCCTGGCAGTGTCAAAAAACTGGATCACTGGGAGAAGACAAAAAAAGGAAAAGACAAAAAAAAAAAAAAAAAACAAGAGAAACCTGGTGGGGCTAGGATGGACCACTAAGCAAAGCTAAAGCCACATGAAAGGAACTTGTCTGTCAAATAAGACACAAGCTATTTCTGTTCTCTTACACTGGGAAATCTCTGAAAATTATTAATCTTTCCAATTCTGCCTAAGTTCAACAAAAGACCACATGCAGGGTGGAGGTGAGGGCCTCATTCAGTTCAAGGGACCAGTCAGCCCTGCTGCTAGTCCCCAGGGAACAAAGAGAGAATGCTCAAAGTATGCTTGAAGCTGACACACAAAAGAAACTCAAAGGGAAAGAAAAAAATGTTTCAAGTATTTTCAATGGGGATTTGGAATACAGAAGACCCATTCTCTGAACATTTCTAACTCAGAAGTTGATAAAAATTGGGGAAATAATATTTTACTCCACTTCAAAGTCATTAGTTTTACAGACTTCACAGAGAGGCTGTGTGAGTACCAAATGAGGTGGAGATCATGAGTTAGCCTTTAAGGTTGAATCAATGTTTAATGACTAGCATACTGAGGGAACTTGGGGTGATGGGGTACCCAACAAATTACTATCTAGGTACTCACAGATCTTGGCAAACACAGCATTGATCACACATTGAATGAAGACCAAAGTTAAGGCAAAGGTGAACGTCTCCTGTTTGGCTCCCTCCCCATACTTTCCTCTTGTTCTAGAAATGAAATGCATGATAAGAGAGAGGAGAAATTAGTATATTTCAGTCACTGTCATCTAATATATCCAGAACCACTGAAAACTTTAAAATTATCTTGCCTCTCTGGATGTAGGGAGAGTTTGTAAGGACCACTAGGCTCATCTGCAAAAGGGGCTGATTTTACTGGATCTCGAAACTAGACATCCCAGCCTATTGATTCCATAGCCTAAGGAAAGAATACCCGAAAAAGACGGAGAGGAAACATGCAAAACGAGATAGTGAAGTCAGGTACCCCAGGCAGGAGAAGACGGTATTTGGGCTATGGCACCAAGGCCGAGGGCGAATGGGTTGTTTGCAAGCATCTGGGAGTACCAAAAGGGGGCCAACTCGGGTCCTCTTTGAGGGGTAGAAGTCTCAGCCTGTAAAACGCAGGCCCTTAGAACCAAGCAGGGAAAAAACAGCTGAGAAAAGAAAATAACCAAGTCCAAAGAATCCAGAAAATAACCCTAGAGTTCTGGAATTCTGGGTCGGCTCAGCCACAGCTGCAAAAGTAGTGCGGTGCTAAGAGGGCGACAGCCGGGCATGAGGACAAGAGGCAGAAGGTCCAGAGGCAGAAGGCCCGGGACCCCTGTCACAGGCTGGGGAGAGAATGTAGGCCCGCCCCCGGGGTCGCTCACATCTTTTCCTGCAGGATCCCATAGTAAAAATAGCAGACAAAGACACCCAGGAAGCAGAGCGGCAGGCGCAGCCGGTCGGGCACCAGGGAGCTGCTAGAGGCCATGAGACGCCCGGAGGAGCCGACTGGAGACCCGCTCACAACCGGCACCGGCAACAGCGGCGGCGGGGGCGACAGCTCCAGCCGGACATCGCCGACCGGCGGCAGGGGCCTCATAGGAGCTGCATGCGACCGCCGTCCAGCAGGGCCCAGCAGTCACTACCGGAGCTGCCAGCTCAGGGCTGCCAAGGGGGAAACTCCTCAGAACGCAGCAACCACCTCCTAGGAAAGAAAACCCGCCCTGGGACCTTGGCTCCATCCCTGAGGGCCAGGGGAACCGGCAGCCTCGAGACCAATTTCTCGCCCTGGAGATTTTTCCAATCAGGCAACTCTGAGGACAACTGCGACCCAGAGCACCACAGGGTGCCCTAGAGCCACCCGGGCGTAGAATAATGACGTATAAGGATGTGGAGGCCACCAATTGGCTGCGCTGTGCGAACTCGGACAGGTAGGTGGGGACAGGAGGAGGTGCGGCCGACAGAGCAAATCCAATAGTCTTTTCCGCAGCGGGCGGCCAGGCTTCTGCTGGGTCCTAATGACAAAATCTCTTACTGGAGCCTCAGCGCCGTCTAGCTGCTGCCCAGCGTCAGCGACGTTACCTGCTCATTACCTAGGCACATCACTAGGCTTCCAAGGGGGAGAGCGGCACAGTATGTCTCGGCTTGGTGACTTAACGGCGGAGTAACCTACCAGTGTCACCCAAGTTCTGAGTCAGAGTTTTCCAGGTCTGGAAACGAGGGATAACTAGTAATAGCCACCTTGTCGCCTCTTGACTGTTGTGAGGATCGAATGAATTGAGGTTGGTGAAAGTGTTTTGTAAACTGTAAAATATGCTGTGCAAGTTTAAGGTATTATTAGTCATCACTGTTTCTCAGCCCTGATCTTATTTCCTCATATCGAGGGGTGGAAATGGAAGCTTATTGAAGTCAGTTTTCTTCCAAGTCTTAACTCACCAACAGTGAATGGCTTAAACCCTTCGGCCGCGCTCCTGAACATTTCCCATTAATGAGCACCTCGTTGGATCCCTTCCTCGTGCAAGGGTTGGGTCTCCACTTGCTGGCACGAATTGCCAGGGCAAGACTGACCTAAGGTCTTCCCACTACTACCTCCAACCCCTACTTAACTGGCCCAAATCTCCGGCCACCAGGTGGACTCTGGGCTGCTCTCTAGGTGGAGGCTCCTTCTCTTCTAGCAGCCTGCTCTTTTGGCACAGCCTTGGGCAAAGGAAGGAAATACTGGGCAGCACCACACCCGTCGCTCCCGGCCTGACTCACTAAGGCTTTGCGGGGGAGCCAGAAGTCTTTTAGAGGGAGGGGTGAGGGATAGAAGATAGGGTCTGTCCCCAGCCCACTGTCTCCTCGATATTAGTGGCATGGGAATCCCCATACATTTGCTCTCTTGCTCAGTAGCTTACTCTATTGGCTCAGCCCGCGATGCCAGGGCACCAAATAGCTGGGCGGAGAGACATGCCAGCTCTGCTTCTTTACCAGCTGGGACCTCAAACAATTCCCTTGTCCTTGTCCTCTGAGTCAAGTTTCCTCATGTGAAATTAATGGGAATATAATAACAAGCAGGAGAGCGCTGTGGTTAGAAACATGGGCACTGGATTCAAATGATCAGGTTTTCAATCCTAGCTCCCCCACTTCATATCTGTGTCTTTTGGGGAAAGTTATTCAATCTATTTGTCCTTCCCTGATTATACAGTGGGACTTTACCTTTTTTCTCTTACTGGGTGGTTGTCATATTTCAATAACATTTTATGTAAAGCAGTTAACATGATAGCTGGTTCTTACCAGCCCAATGAATGGTGGTTGGGATAGCCTGGTTTAGGAGTTTGTTGTCAAGTCTTATGAGGTAGATACAATTGTACTTATTATTACTGTCCTTGGGGTAGTCAACTGTTCACCCATACAATGGGGATGTGTCTTTTGTGAAAATGCTTTGGAAATTCCAAAGCATCATTGAAATATTGAGATGGTTATTCCCATTTTCCCCAAAAGCCTAAGAGCTCTTACAGGTGCAGCATTATAAAGGCTCCAAAGGGTAAGAATAGTGTCTTTGTGTAGTTTCTTTGTCCCCTTCAAGGCTGCACACTATGTTGTGGGTACTCCCTGAGATGAACCAAAGCTCCCCCTAAACTGTCGAGAGATCCAGCCAGTGCAAAAAACACCCACAATGTCAAACTGTCTTCCCGTGGTCACCTGCTTTTCCTCTCTGAAATCCATTCTCCTTAGGGAGCTTTTTCAGACTCACACAAGAATGGGTAACTTCCCCAGTGACTCCCTCACCCCACCTCTAGGACAAATCACACTCTTCATTCCGGACAGCCTTTTCATGGGTCTGTTGTTTCTGTCCATGTAAAGTATGCAAGCATGGTGTCCAGAGGACAGGAACTCTTGTGTACAGCCATGACACCACCCAGATGTGGGAATTGAGGCTCCTTCTCTTGAAGACAAAGATGAAATGATCAGTATAATACCCTTAATCTCTACCCCACTCTTCCTTCCCCACATATTTAACAGAACTTCAAGCTGCTGGGAATATTTATTTATTTATTTGGTCTATTAACACCAAGATCTGCAAAAAACAACCTCTAAACACAAGATAAGAAAACTCGAACATTAACATTCTTCAATTTTGTGTAAGCTCTGCAGTACGGAAAATATACAAACTTCAAACAGCTGCAAAAATAGTGTCTTTGGGAGAAAATAGAGTTTCTACATCGATACAAGAAAAATAGGCATTTTTCTAATCCAATCCAGCCCTGGGGCGGGCGGAGAGTATAGATTCGCCATTTGCCACCTGGAGGAATGCCAGCTCTCCTCCCCACTACCCACCTGGGGCTGGGCGGGCTGGCCTGCTACTTAAGACAATCTTTAGTCAGGGTGAAAGCGAGATGAAAATGCCACTTGGGAAAACACTTGTTTCCTCCCTCTGCCAGCAGCTGAATTGGTCAAGTGTTATGGCCCATTAGGACTGCTTTGGTCAGCTCCTCCAGTGAGAGGGAGGCGTGGGGATAGGGCTGAGAGGATGGGGGATCTATCTTATGGTCTCCTGGAAGGGAGGGAAGGAAATCTGTGGCATCCTCTCTCCTTCGTTCATGGCCAGCTTGCTCTGTGACAAAAATAAGGGCCTCCTATACAGTCATTTGGACTGACACCCAGGGGTGGGGGACTGAAGACCTTCTGGGTGTTTTCCGCCAAGTGAGGGATGTGGCAGGTACACAGGTGTGAGTTGTGAGCTGCCCAGCTGCTAGTGGAGACGGCAGGTCCCATCACGTTCAGAGGGGCCGGTGCCCATCAAAAAGAGGACCCAGGACTTTGACACGATAAGTGAAAGAAAGTGCTCAAAGGCCGAGAGGGAAGGGCCCCTCCATACCCCATCTCGGGACCTGGGGAGGGACCTGCCACCAAGGCACTGGTCTCTATGGTAAAATGGGGCAGGATGGGACCCTCAGACCATCAGGGAGCTCTGGAATAGCACAGACTCTTCTGATGGTGGGGTGCGCTGCCATGGCTCGAAGGGCAGTGGGGAGGCCTTGGAGGCCTCCGGATCCTTCCGAGGTGGTGGCCTGGGGCTGGCCGGGGGAAGGGGAGACCCCGGGTTTGAGGGGCAGTTACGGAAGATGAAGCCCATGCCGGGGAAGAGGGGCTTCATCAGGTTGACGGGGCAGAAGGCTGAGCCGGTCGGGTTGAAATGGACTTTGTTCTTGTCAGGACAGGAAGTCAGGAAGGCCAGGTCAGGACCTGGGGACCTGGAGGATGAAGAAAGACATACAAGACACACACATACACACAGAGAGAAACACAGGGTGAGAGAGGGTGAGATGTCACAGCATCAGGGCAGCAGGGGAGCTGGGTCTCTGTTCAAACAGAATCATAACTTGACCGAAAACCAAACCCCTCAGCAATCTGTTTTTAAAAAAAATATGGCTAAACAACAGGAAATGCACTTTAGCTAAAAACAGGAGGGATTGAAGCTAGACAGGAAGGAGAACTTCCTGACAATGTGATTCAAGAAGTGGAGACTAAGAAATCTTTTCATTCGAAAGATTTCATCAGTGGCCGGGCACGGTGGCTCACGCCTGTAATCTTAGCACTTTGGGAGGCCAAGGTGGATGGACCACTTGAGGTCAGGAGTTCGATGCCAGCCTGGCCGACATGGTGAAACCCTGTCTCTACTAAAAATACAAAAAATTAGCCGAGCATGGTGGCACGCTTCTGTAATCCCAGCTACTCAGAAGGATGAGTCAGGAGAATTGCTTGAACTTGGGAGGCGGAGGTTGTAGTGAGCCAAGATCTTGCCACCGCACTCGGGGAAAAGAAAAAAAACCCAAAAAAAAAAAAAAAAAAAAAAAAAAAGAAAGGAAAAGAAAAAAAGAAAAGAAATATTTCCTTAGTGAATGGTGTTTTGGTGACAAATCACATGCCTGAAAGCAGAGATCAAAGATAAGTGATTTTCTAAGATTTTTTATTAACCTAAAGTGGGGTTTCTCAGCCTTGATACCACTGACATTTTGGGCTGGATAATTCTTTGTTGCAGGGGTGGGGATGGAGGCATTGTCCTGTGCATTGTAAGATGCCTAACAGCGTCCCTGGCCTCTACTCACTATCCCACTAGTACCACGACTCCTCCCCTCCAGCTGTGACAACTAAACATGTCTCTTGATATTGCCAAATGTTCCCTAGTTGAAATCTACTGACCTAAAGAATCTAATTGTTGGGCACATTTGAAAAGTATGGGGTTTTTTGTTGTTGTTTTGTTTTTGAGACAGAGTCTCACTCTGTGGCCCAGGCTGGAGTGCAGTGTGACAGGATCATGGCTTACTGCAGCCTCAACTTCCCCAGTCCAAGCAATCCTCCCACCTCATCCTCCTGAGTATCTGGGACTACAGGCATGAACCACCATGCCCACCTAATTGCTTTATTTTTATTTTGTAGAGAAGGGGTCTCTGTATGCTGCCCAGGCTGGTCTCCAGAAAGGTGTGATTTTCAAAACTTTGGGAGGAAAGTATGGCAACAACTGTGAGAAAGGCAGCTAGACCTTATCAGAAGATCTGGGTTCTAACTCACCATGTGGTCCTTGTCATATCTGTCTCACCCCCCTTTTTAATTTAAAATTTTTTTTTTAGAGACAGGGTCTTGCTCTCTCACCCAGGCTGGAGTACAGTGGTGTGATCATAGCTCACTGCAGCCCCAAACTCCTAGGTGCAAGTAATCCTCCTGCTCAGCTTCCCAAGTAGCTGGGATTACAGACGCCTGCCACCATTCTAGGCTAATTTTTTTCTTTTTTCTTTTTTTTGGTAGAAATGGGGGTCTCACTGTGTTGCCCAGGCTGGTCTTGAACTCCTGGGCTCAAGTGATCCTCCTGCCTTGGCCTCCCAGAGTACTGGGATGACAGGCATGAGCCACCGCACCCAGCATGTCTCACCTTTATAATGTGAGAGGAATCATCCCTCCCCTTTTGATTGTTTAGGAAGACGGAATGATAAAAGGTCAGGTCAGAGAGTTCCTGAGTAAGGAATAGCCTTGATTCCTTGCTGTCTGGCAAAGCCTAGAGGGTGAAACAGCCCTAAGAAGCTGACGGTTTGAAGATCCCAGGTGAGAAGACGAAGGTATGGGAAGATGGTGAAGCTCTGCCACCAGTGGTTCTCACCAATCACGTTTTTCTTTTTTACTTTTTATTAAAGGATAATATATACACTCAGAGAAAAATGCACTCAGTATACAGACCGATAAATTGGTTACTATCTTCTTTTTGGGACAGGGTCTCACTGTTGTCACACTGGAGTGCAGTGGTGCAATCTTGGCTCACTGCAGCCTCCGCCTCCTGGGCTCAAGCGATTCTCCCACCTCAGCCTCCTGAGTAGCTAGGATTACAGGCACCCAACACCATACCTGGATAATTTTTAAAAATTTTTTGTAGAGAGGGTGTCTCCGTATATTGCCCAGGCTGGTCGTGAACTCCTGGACTCAAGCGATCCTCCCTTGGCTTCCCAAAGTGCTGGAATTATAGGCATGAGCCACTGCACCCAGCCAATTACCATCTTAATTCTGGAATTCTAATAATTCCAGAGCCCAGGAAGAGCAAGGTGTGAAGAGAAGAGCAGAGATCTGGCAGAGTCTGGAGAGGTGGAGGGTAAAGGCCCGTGTGCTGGGTGTGTTTGGGAAGGCCTGGCGACCTAGAGACTCCACAGTGGCAAGGGCTTCCCTGATGGAGAAGGGTTAAAAGAGTCCCACTTTATGGAGGGATGGGGAATGGGCAAGAGACAGAATGTTCTAGGTGTGTGCATGTACATGTCAGGAAGGTGACCAACAGGAGACCCAGCAACACTCAGAGAACATGATGGCAACCAGCATGACCCTCAATACCTTGACTCCTCGCCTGGAAAATCCAGATGATCTTGGAAGGGACAATAGCTAAGAAGGGGGGAATGTGGCAAAAGAATAGCTAAACACACAAACTTCCTAATAGGAAAGTTGATTAAATAAAGAAACCTCAGTGAACTACAGAATTTCAATCCCAGGATATCTTAGACAATCACTGATGGATCACCACCACTCTTTTTTTTGGAGACAGAGTCTCAGTCTGTTGCCCTGACTGTAGTGTAGTGGTGCAATCTCAGCTCACTGCAATCTCCGCTCACTGCAGTCTCCGCCTCCCAGGTTCAAGCAATTCTCATGCCTCAGCCTCCTGAGGAGCTGGGATTACAGGCATGCACCAACACACCCGGCTAATTTTTGTATTTTTAGTAGAGGCTGGGTTTTGCCATGTTGCCCAGGCTGGTCTTGAACTCCTGGCCTCAAGAGATCTGCCCACCTCCGCCTCCCAAAGTGCTGAAATTACAGGCATAAGCCACCGTGCCCAGCTGATCACCACCTCTTTTTTTTTTTTGGAGATGGAGACTTACTCTGTTGCCCAGGCTGGAGTGCAGTGGCGTGATCTCGGCTCACTGCAACCTCTGCCTCCCAGGTTCAAGCGATTCTCCTGCCTCAGCCTCCTGAGTGGCTGGGATTACAGGTGCCCACCACCATACCTGGCTAATGTTTGTATTTTTAGTAGAGACGGGGTCTTGCCATATTGGACCAGGCTGGTCTCAAACTCCTGACCTCAGGTGATATGCCCACCTGAGCCTCCCAAAGTGCTGGGATTACAGGCATGAGCCACCGCACCCAGCCCACCACCTCTCTTAAAGGGTTAATGCAGGAGCAGAAGTTAAATGAGCTGACTTTAAGGTTTCTTCTGGCATCGCGTCTATGAAAAACTCAAGACGAGCTACAGCTTAATTTCCGCCCACATTTCCAGGTTGTAATTACTCCACCATAATGTGGATTGAGGGAGGGTACTAGAGCCTAGAGTCTGCTGAAGCTAAGAGATCTGGCCTCTTCCCTCCACAACTTCTCAGAGGACCTAGAAGTCTTGAAGGGATACCAGGCAACAATAATAACAATAACAAAACCTCTAGTGGCAATGGTTTTCTCTGCAACTCCTACTTTGGCGGCCACCATGGGTTACTGCTCCCTTATTTGAGATACAAATGGTGCTCTCAATGACCCAAACCCAGTCCCAGCTACATCTTCACTCGCACACCATGACTAAACTTCCTGACTGCCACTGAAACCCCAACTTCGTGTGAATCTGCCCTGGTGAGTATTAAGCTGGCAGCAGGAAATGAAATGAGCTCTTTGGTGCCTGCTAACGGGGACAGGGGCATTTGGAAAGGTTGGCTCTTAATTCTTTCTGCTAATGGGAGGGAAGTGTAAAGAAATCAACAGAAGAATGGCTTCTGAATGATCCAGTCTGGTTTGGAAATTTTCCATAGTCCTTACTTGCAAGGACTGGAAATTTCTGCCTGGGAGTTCATGACACTTGAACCACTACAGCCACAGGGTGAAGACTTGACTCCGAAGCTCAAACTGTTAAGCTGTTTAGGCCCCCCATTCTACTCCAGTGGTGCTGAAACACTTCTAATCTCTGACTGAAGAGAAATACTAGTATGTTCTCCCCACACCCCCCATCTCTCTCTCTCTCTCTCTCTCTGATTATGGTCTAGCAAATTCTCACACCTTCCCCGGAGATGGAAAAAAACAGAAGAAACAAAGGGCTTAGGTTTCAGATACATTTTCTTTCCAGCTCCTGCTGCGCTTGTGGCTGGCATGTGGGCAGAGAGCAGGTTTCTATGGAGATAATGATAAGCAAAGATTTAAGTGCTCAGGGTAGGTAATGTCAACACGTTTGATCATGGAAAGCTGGCAGTACTGATCGTCTAAAGTTGACAACACCTCTATGACAAGAGAGAGTCCGAGACTGAAGAAGGCCTGTCAGGTGGGAGAATGTAGGCCCACCCTCCCCTCCCACACCCTGTCTACTTGGTATACTCACGTGGCCTCTTCAAACACACGCACTTTCTCACAGCCTTCTGGGGGCTCCCGTTTGAAGACGTAGCTATGATTAGGCCGAGGGGAGGCAGCAAAGGCAAGGACAGGAGATGGGCTGCCATCTTCAAGAAAGGCTGGATGGCCTGGAGAGGAGGCTGTGAACAGAGCAAGGCTGAGTGTAGTGGACATGAAGGGAATGCCTCCACTTTTCTGGGTCCAGGACTGGGGTGTAAAGTGGCAAGACTGGGGACGCATGGTAAGGAAGAGGATAGTGGGTGTGCTTAGCCACTGTGATTATTATACTCTACCTTAAAAACCTTTGAGGCAGCTTACAAAAATACACAGTGTATAACAGAGCAAAAAAATGGAGTTGAATGGATAGAAAGTTAAGATCTCATACCAATTCTATATTCCCAGGAGGTAGACTGGGACTGGAACTCCAAATCTCAGACTTGAAGCAATCCTAAATGCATCTCTCTCTGCCTTCTTCCAAGACTGTAACACCCTCCCTGCCAACATACCACGGCTTCTTCCTGTCCACAGTCTTGAAAATCTATCCTTTCTTCCAAGAAGAGTTCTTCTCTGACTCAGAGAAGCAATCTTTACTCAACCCCACTTGTAGGATAAAATTCCTCTCTCTTTCCACACAGCGAATGTACTTGGCCTAGGTTGCAAATATTGACTTTATCTGTACTTATCTCACATTTATTCCCCTTACTATATGCTCTGTTTACCTATGTGTATTGTTAGATCATGCCCTTGACCAGCCTACCTCCTGGGGTTGCTGTGACAATCAAATCAGACAATATAGGCACACTGCTTTATAATGTAAGGATCATTAGGAGGTAAGAATTTTATCTCATTTTCTCAGTGAAGTAGATAGAGCATTGTAGAAAGTAGAGATTTGGAGTAAAAAAAAAATCGGTTTTGGTCTAGGTCAAACTATACAACCCTGGGCAAGCAACCATATTCTCTTACTTTGTATCACTCACAACTACTTTGAAACCATTGCTGGGAATGAGTACAGTGGACACCTGAATGAAGACTCGCTGCTTTCCCCTACAGCTTGCTGAACCTCAGTCCAAAAATGGGGATGGCAGGGATTGCTTCTTTGGATCCCAGTGAGGATTAAATAGAATATAAATGCAGAGACTTCATAAGTTATCAATCAGAATGGGATGTATGGGACCATTATTATCATTTGTATAATGTGCAGAAGAAAGATGACTCATAAAGATATTCTAGTAGGGTACTGAGAATGCTGGGCCTGAATTGACTAGAGGTGGAAAAGGGAGTGGAGCCACTCATGTGCCCCAGAGTCAGCCCTGCTGCCTCAGCCTCCGCAGCTTACCTTTGTCATTGGGGGTGGATGCCAGCTCCTCGGCGGCACCCTGGTGTTCCTCATGACTGGCGGGGCCACAAGGCTGGGGGGATGCCAAGGACATGGAAGGAGAGCTGGCAAGGTTGCCAGGCTCCAGGAGGAGGAGGGGATGATCACAGCTGCCACTCTGGGGAGGAGCTGGGGCCCGGTGCCCATCAGGGATCTCAAGGATCTGACGGGGAAGGACGGTAAAGACTCTCAGCCTTGTGTATTTCAGGCCTGCAGCAGCACAGTGACCCTGAGGGTATTCCCCTTGCTGCTGTCATTCTCTATCCATAACACACAACCACAGAACACCATTTCCTCCAGCCATGTATTTCCCTGGCCACCCCTCAATCTAGAAGAAACTCCCTCCTGTTTCTTCCATAGCACTTTGCTCTTATCCCTAACAGCACTCACAGTCCAATGTATAATTACATATTCACCTGTAGGGCTTGATCAATGTGTTGTCCCCACAAGACTATAAGCCTCATGAGGGCAGGGACCTTCTGTGCCCTGGGCTCTAGGAACACAAAGATGATAATGTATGCTGGAAGGCACAATAGCAGCAAACCATCAGGAGCCTGTAAGTGCTGTAACCATTGCAGAACAAGTATGCTGATGATTAGCATGTATTACATACCTCCTGATCCCCTTTTAAAAACACTCAATGGTACCTGAACCTGTAGCTCACCAAATTATGTGCATGTGTTTGGGTATATGTGAAATCCTGCATACACGCGAATTCAAAATCAACTAGTAGATAAATCATAAACTGAGAAGTGTGCCCATTAGAATCATATTAATACTGGCCAACTGGCATTCCCAAATTAAACTGTGTCAATACAAAAGTGTGCCTGAGGCCGGCTGGGCACGGTGGCTCACGCCTGTAATCGCAGGACTTTGGGAGGCTGAGGTGGGTGGATCACGAGGTCGGGAGATAGAGACCATTCTGGCTAACACAGTGAAACCCCATCTCTACTCAAAAATACAAAAAAAAAATTAGCCAGGCATCGTGGTGGGCGCCTGTAGTCCCAGCTACTCAGGAGGCTGAGGCAGGAGAATGGTGTGATCCCAGGAGGCGGAGCTTGCAGTGAGCCCACATCGCACCATTGCACTCCAGCCTGGGCGACAAAGAGAGACTCTGTCTCAAAAAAAAAAAAAAAAATGTGCCTGAGACCAGCACGGTGGCTCCCCCAGCTACTGGGGAGGCTGAGGCAGAGAACTGCTTGAACCCGGGAGGCAGAAGTTGCAGTGAGCTGAGATCATGCCATTGCACCCGAGCCTAGGCAATAAGAGTGAATCCCAGCACTTTGGGAGGCTGAGGTGGGTGGATCATGAGGTCAGGAGATCGAGGCCATCCTGGCCAACATGGTGAAACCCCGTACTAAAATACAAAAAATTAGCCGGGTGTGGTGGCACATGCCTGTAGTCCCAGCTACTCGGGAGGCTGAGGTGGGGGAATTGCTTGAACCCGGGAGGTGGAGATTGCAGTGAGCCAAGATTGCGCCACTGCACTCCAGCCTAGCGACCAGAGTGAGACTATGTCTCAAAAAAAAAAAAAACAAAATAAAAAGGGCTGGGCATGGTGGCTTACGCCTGTAATCCCCCGGCACTTTGGAAGGCCGAGGTGGGTGGATCATGAGGTCAGGAGTTTAAGACCAGCCTGGCAAAGATGGTGAAACCCCATCTCTATTAAAAATACAAAAATTAGCCAGGTGTGGTGGCAAGTGCCTGTAATCCCAGCTACTGGGGAGGCTGAGGCAGAGAACTGCTTGAACCCGGAAGGCAGAGGTTGCAGTGAGCTGAGATCATACCATTGTACCCCAGCCTGGGCAACAAAAGTAAAACTCCATCTCAAAAAGAAAAAAAAAAGTGCCTGAGACTTCAGCAAAGGTAGCACATATTCTGCCTGGGAGGGGAGTCAGGGAGATGGCTGCGTAAGAGCACGCGTGTTACTAGGTAGAGATGGAGAAGGGGCAGGGAGCAGCAGGCACTGAGATGCCCATGCTGGTGCCGAGCACATGGGGAACAGTGAGAGCTGGCAGTTTGGCTGAAGATGACCCCTGCCTGTTCCTCCCAGCGGGGGGGCCTCCTCTCTGCCAATCCTTGCCCCCTCTCTTTGTACTCACCACCACAAAGCCTGTCCTAGTGACACAGGTAAGGCCATTTGAGACTAATAACCTCCATTTGCATTCCTTTTGCAGGCTGGTGTTTGCATGCTGCTGTTTGCATAGCCATAGCCTGTGAGGCCCCAGAGAGCAGGACTCCCAGTTCCCCTCACCCAGGCCAAGTGAGGCACGGACTGTGGGTGCACTCAGGGTGCAGCCGCCACTCACCCTCAGCAGCTCCTCTTCTCCCTGCTCCTTCACAAACACCTCCTCCAGCTCTTGGTTGAGCCCTTCCAGGCTCCTGTGCAGGCAGGGGCTGAGTCGCAAGACAGGGGACCCTGAGGGGAAGCTGGGAGAGGACGCCTGAGGAGGAGGCAAATGACCAAATCACACACAGCCCCACCAGGCCTAGACAGTCATTCATTCTGACCAGGAGTAGTGGTCATGTCTACACAGCAGAATTGAGGGAATGAAGGGTGATTTGGGGACAGTTACAGATTGCAATAGGTCCACTCAGCGTAGTTTTCTCCAAAAGTTTGAGTTTTGCAGAGTCTATTGTGTGCTGTAGAGTCGTTGCATCAATCGTATGGGGTAGAAGAGAGAGGGAGATTCAGAACTGTAAGAAGCCCTTCCAATATCACACAGCAAGACCAAGTTTGGACTAAAACTTCACAAAGCATGCAGTGTGGTAGGGGGCTCGGCAGCTCCAAGACCCAGGAAACCTCTGCCCACATGGGGGGCCTGCATGGAGGAGAACAAAGGGGAGAGGGCTGGGGAGAAAACATACCCTCAGTGCTCCCCGCACTGCGTGGTCCCCTGGGAGTGGGGAACCTCGCTCCTTCTCTTTCCCACTGTGGCTCAGCTTTGTCCTCTGCAGTTGTTGCTTCAACTTGGAAATCTAGCAGCCCAGAAAGAGGAAGACAGAGGCAGATTAAGGAAAGCCAAAGTGCACGGGGTCCCTCTTCCAAGGAGTGGCTCCTGCCAGAGGCCCATGAAGATATATACAAGGAGGATGGAAGTTAATCTTCCATCTCAAAATAGCCCAGTGGTGTTAAAACTATGATGATCTGTTCCTCAGACGAGTTGGATACCTCACTTAACTAGATGGATTGGATTCCAAAAAATTAAAAATATACAACATGGAAACCATTTTGTCTTTTACAGATTCCAAAGACATGGGCTACCCCTCTTTTTTTTTTTTTTTTTGAGACTGAGTCTTGCTCTGTCACCCAGGCTGGAGTGCAGTGGTGCGATCTCGGCTCGGCTCACCTCCATCAGGTTCAAGCAATTCTCTGCCTCAGCCTCCCGAGTAGCTGGGATTACAGGTGATTACAAATTACCACCACCCCCAGCTAATTTTTGTATTTTTAATAGAGATGGGGTTTCACCATCTTGGCCAGGCTGGTCTTGAACTCCTGACTTCGTGATCCACCTGCCTCAGCCTCCCAAAGTCCTGGGATTACAGGCATGAGCCATCGCGCCCGGCCCTACCCCTCCGTAAATAGCAATGGAAGATGATGTTTCTGAATGCTAAGGGCAGTTCACTCCTCACAGTACATTCACATCTCAAAGGCCCTGAGACCAAGAAGGATGGGGATATTCTCCCCTGTTTAAAGCAGACTACACTAGGAACAGGGATAGATACTCAAGAAGGGAATACTGGATTTCGTCTTGACTTTCATATCCTGAGACTATTACAGATTATCATCAACAATTTTGAATATTATCCCATCACATGTGCAATTCTGGACCTTCTTGCCCTCAACTGCTCAGGGGATGAAGAGCTATTTAAATATAAGCCCAAACTAAATGGAATTCAGAGAGTAGACCTGCTGCCCACAGCCATAAAATTTATGACTAGATCCAAGAAGAAAGAACTTTCCGATATGCTATTGTGGGTCACTCATACCACATCTCCCCATTCTTAGTGCGAATAACTTACTTACTCTGACCATTGAAAAGTTTAAATATTTTTTATTTCCCCGTCTTAAGCTCTCAACATATTCACTTCATATTTTCTCATTGTTCTCAGCAACAGAGGGCAGAAGCAACTTCCTCTTGTAAAGGGGTGCAGGGTGAGTCCTATCGAGTTGACTCTCTCAGAAGGTGCCACAGAGCATGTCAGGAGGAGCTGATGGGGACCCCTGGAATATTCCAGCCTACGGCTTTCTTCCCTTAACCTCAATGACTTGAGCACTCCTGAGGGAGAGGGAGAGCCAGGAAAAAGTGTTTGGGAACATTTCATTATTTTTCTCTTCTTTTGAAAAGAAGGCTAGGGCTGGGCACAGTGGCTCATGCCTGTAATCCCAGCACTTTGGGATGCAGAGGCAGGCAGATCACCTGAGGTCAGGAGTTCAGCACCACCCTGGCCAACACGGTGAAACCTGTCTCTACTAAAAAAAAAAAAAAATACAAAAATTAGCTGGGTGTGGTGGTGGGTGCCTGCAATCTAAGCTACTTGGGAGGCTGAGGCAGGAGAATCGCTTGAACCCAGGAGGCGGAAGTTGCAGTGAGCTGAGATCGTGCCACTGTACTCCAGTCTGGCCAACACAGTGAGACTCTGCTTCCAAAAAAAAGATGAATAGTTAAGAAGTAAATGAGACTGGGAGCTCCTAATTCCCAGGAACTCTCTCCCTGTCTTCCTCCAGTCTCTGAGCTGCTTATCTGGATCCAACCCCAAAGTAAAGCAAGAACAATGGTGGCTCCAGTCCTGTGCTTGCTGCTGAAAGGCACTAGCAGCCTCTGGCCAAGCCCTTTCCTAGCAGGAGGATCTGGGCTCCTAAGACCTGGCCACTTGGAGAGTGGAAGTCAGCTAGGAAGGAGCCATCTCATCAGGAAAAGGCCAGGTTAAGACAGGAGAGGTGAGCAGTGTGACTCCACTGTGGAGGAGATGCATCGCATGGTACTAGGGGATCAAGAAGAAGCCGCTACCCTAGGCAGGGAGTCAAAGTGGGTAGCTACCTCTTTTCGGTGGTCTGTGCTGCCCCAGGATGCTGAGCGCTTGTGTGCACAGGAGCTGGCACGCTCACGTTCTAGCTCTTGCCAGGACAGGGGCGTCTGCAGGGAGAGAAACACAGTGAGACAGAGCAGCTTCTTCGGCGGGCACTGGGGAACAGGCACACTGTTTTCTGGGTAGAGGTGATGGCCCTTTGAGCCCTTCTCTCCTCTGCTCATAAACCTCTGAACACTCCCAGTCGGTGTTCTTCTTCAGGCTTCTCCACCTGCACTGCCTCCTTCCCAGTTCACATCCTCCAGAAAACGTTCCCTGATGAACCCAACAGGGCCAACCTCCTCTTTACTCTTTTCTGAGTACTATACATGTATGATATCCCAGTTATTCCAGCTGATCCTCAGTGGTGAGGACAAGTATTGCCACTCCTATCCCAACCAGCTCCAAGAGAATATAGGCTCAGGCTCAGGGAATCACTGGCACCCTTTATTCTCTCGCCCTCTACATGTCTAGCACGGGCCCAGGTTCCTGGGAGCTCAATAAAAACAAGTTAATATATAAGAGTGCATTAAGGGATTATTAACTGGCAAAACAGGAAAAAGGTCAACGTAGGTCCCTTGACCAAAGCAGGGGACTCCTATATAGTGCAGTGCCTCATTTTTCCCTGCACATGGAATAAGTGTTGCTCCCCCGACCCCCACCCCCGCTGCAAATAAGCAGGAAGGAGACATTTTCAGAAAGGAGAGAGCCACAGTTCTGAATCCAGCCCTGATTCCTGATCCCTCTTGGCCTTATCACTCCTTTTCCTCCTGGGCATGCCCAGCCCTCATAAAAACAGGGCCCTCAGTCTGCATCTCCTCTCCCTTGCTGCACCGAAGACAGAGTGTCCAAGATGGAGGCAGGGAGAGCTGCACGACTACTTCCTGAGCCCCCACCCAAGGGAGGAAGCTGTTGGCTCTAAGCATGAGACCAAAGAGGCCCAGATCCCTCCCCACCACCAGTATCCCTACTTCCATTCCAAGGGAGGGGCCCAAGGGGGAACGCTCCAGTGGAACCAGTTCCTCTCTAACTTCTATGCATAAGCACAGGCTGCCAAAAACATGAGGGCCTGGGAACTGTCTCCTCCAAGAGATCTGCTGACCTCCCCCGAGAGGTTGTTGCAAACAGAAAAGGGGGAGGACGGGAAAAAAAACCCAGCTACTCGCCACCCAACAGCTGCTAAGAGGAGCTCGGCGGGGGAGTCTGAGCAAGCTTGTGAGAGCAGACGGCCGTATGTGACAGCTGCAGTGGAGAGGGGCCACTGGGGATTGGGGCTCCCTGGCTCTTCCTTCTCCCAGCTGCTCATGGATCAGCACCTTTACTGGGCCATGCAACATAGCCAGGGAGAGACAACTGCCCTAACTTTCTTGTTCTGATGAGCATCACGAGTAAGTAGGTAACAGAGGAATCAACAAATGCTAAATAAAGCATCCAGAGATCCATTTCCCCACAATTCCCTTCTTTAGGAAAAGGGCAGATGGCATATCCTCAGGCCCAAATCTTCAGCACAAACCCTAAAGCCCTCAAGATGAAGCTGGCTCTCAGTATATGGAAAGCTACTTCCAAATGCCTGTGTGTCTCTAAACCAGGGTGCTACCAGACAAAGCCTCAGAAAAGGCTGGTGCATGCACTAAAAAGTGAGGAGGAAGCCCATCTCTCCCAGCCACCTCCACCCAGCAGACACACAAAGGATCCTCCCCTCAAGGCTCCAGGACCAACTCTAATGATGACTACCTCTGCTAATCAAAGCTGAGCCCCGCACCCCCCATGCAAACCTGTTGTCCCTGGAAGGTGGCAGAGGCTATAGAGGGATGACAAAAGCTAAAGGGACAATTCTGCCCATTTCCCTTCCTCAAGGAAGATACTGTACTCACAGGTGGGTGATAACAGAGAGGAAAAAACAGCCACGTTCAGGCTGCCATGGGTACTACTAACATCTCTTGCAAACTCTTCAAGTACCTCTTCTGGGATATGCGAGAGGGTGGAAAGAGAAATGCAGGCTAGCACAGGACTTTAAAAGATGTGAGGCTGCGGGTGGTGGCAATCCCAACACTTTGGGAGACTGAGGCGGATGGATCACTTGAGGTCAAGGGTTCGAGACCAGCCTGGCAAACATAGTGAAACCCCATCTCTACTAAAAATAGAAAAATTAGCTGAGTGCCTGTAATCCCAGCTAGTCAGGTGGCTGAGGCATGAGAACTGCTTGAACTCAGGAGGTGGAGGTTGCAGTGAGCTGAGATTGCGCCACTGCACTCCAGCCTGGGCGACAGAGCAAGACTGTCTCAAGAAAAAAAAAAAAAAAAAGAAGAAGAAAAAAAAGAAAAAGATGTGAAAATCATAGCAGCTAGGGTCATCTCCTCTCTCAATGCAGGTGACCCCACCTCTCTCCGCTCAGCAACGTCTTCCACCAACCACTGCCTTCTCTGTGTAAACTATACTACTAAGGCCATTGCTTTGTGTCAACACCCAACCCCTGGCCATAGAATTCACCAGCTGACCCTTCATCCCACGGGCTTTCCATCCTTGGCTCTCTGTCCTCCTAAGCAAACCCATCTCCCTCTCCTTTTTCTTACCCCCAACCTCCAAGCCTGGTTTCCTGATCTAAGACGGCCTGCCCGGCCAACTATTCCCATTCTTCTTGTCAGGGAGCCTTTCCTAACTTGTCCGCCTCAGGCTGACTGCTCTTTTGCTCTGTGTCTTCTTCTCGCAGATGGGCTCTGAGTGTACATCATTCATGCAATCAACAAATAGTGGCTGAATGTACACTGTGTGCCCAGGCACTGGCCATACAACCATGTATAAAACAACACAAACACTTGTCCCTTCTGAGTTTATTTTCTCATTGGGGAGAAAGTTTAAGCAGTGGTAAGTGCCAAGGAGAAAAATACAGCAAAGAAAAGGGATAGGAATGCTGGGTGGGGGATACAATTGGCAATGTCAGGGAGGCCCCCAATGAAAAACTAACATCTGCATAAAAACACGAAGGAGGTGAGGGAGTAAGTCATGTGGGTATCTGAGGTAAGAGTAATCCAGACAGAGGGAACAGCCAGTGCAAAGGCCCTGTGGTGGCAATGAGCCTGGCATGTTTGAGAATGATAAACAGGCCAGTGTGGCTGGAGCAGAGTGTGTCGGGAGATGCAGTGACAGGTTAAAAAACGGCTTCTCAAAGATGAGGAACCTATAAATGTTACCTTGTATAGTAAAGGTTTTGCAGATGTATTAAGGATCTTGAGATTATCCAAAATTATCTGGGTGGACCCTAAATACCATTACAAATATCCTTAAATAAGAAAGAGGAAGAGGGAGATTAGATGTATGCACACTGAAGAGGATAAAGCGATATGACCACAGAGGCAGAGATTTGAGTGATGTGGCTGAAAGCCAAAGAGTGCCAGCAGCCACCAGAAGCTAGAAGTGCAAGCAACAGACTCTCCCCAGGAACCTCCTGGGAGAGAATGGCCCTGCCAACACCTTGATCTCAGCCCAGTGGAACAGAACTTGGACTTCAGGTCTCCAGAACTGTGAAAGAATACATTTCTGTGGTTTTAAGCCACTAAGTTTGAGGTAATTTGTTAAAGCAGCCTCAGAAACCTAATGCAGTAGGTTATCCTGTGTTTGAAGTTGTTGACATGCTGACATCAAGTATGTATGTATGTATGTATGTATGTATGTATGTGATGGGAGTTTCACCCTTGTTGCCCGGGCTGGAGTGTAATGGCGCGATCTTGGCTCACTGAAACCTCCGCCTCATGGGTTCAAGTGATTCTCCTGCCTCAGCGTCCCAAGTAGCTGGGATTACAGGCACGTGCCACTACACCTGGCTAATTTTGTATTTGTAGTAGAGACAGGGTTTCACTATGTTGGTCAGGTTGGTCTCGAACTCCTGACCTAAGGTGATCCGCCCGCCTCAGCCTCCTAAAGTGCTGAGATTACAGGCATTAGTTACCGGGCCCGCCCGACATGGAGTATTCTCAAGGCAGGAGTGTACACAGGTGTGGACTATAGCCCCTCCTAAACTGGGAGTGCCCAAAGTGGGGACCATGCCCCAGTTTCCAGTGCCCAAGGTTGGATAGGACTCCTCTTCTGCGTCTTACCATGGAGCACAGAAAAGTCACAGCTAAGAAAAGCTCCCCTTCAAGGAGCTAACCTGGCCAGGTGCGCTGGTTCATGCCTGTAATCCCAGCACCTTGGGAGGCCAAGACAGGAGGACTGCTTGAGGCCAGGAGTTCAAAACCAACCTGGGCAACATAGCGAGACCCTATCTCTATAAAAGAAATAATTTTAAATTAGCCATTTATGGTGATGTGTATCTGTAGTCCCAGCTACTAGGGAGGCTGATGCAGGAGGACCACTTGCACCCAAAAGTTCGAGGCTGCAGTGAGTCATGATCATACCATTGCACTCCAGCCTGGGCAACAGAGCGAGACCCTGTCTCAAAAAAAAAAAAAAAAGAAAAAACTAACCTTCTGGCCACAACAGGGGTCAAGCCATGTTGCTCAGTCATTCTAGATGACCCTTTGGAAGCAGGGTAGAGCTGGAGCTCAGCAGACCAAAAAGTCATGTTTGTTGCTGGGCGTGGTGACTCATGCCTGTAATCCCAGCACTTTGGGAGGCTGAAGCGGGCAGATCACTTGAGGTCAGGAGTTCAAGATCAGCCTGGTCAACATGGTGAAACCCCATCTCTACTAAAAATACAAAACAATCGGCCAGGCATGGTGGCACATGTCTGTAATCCCAGCTACTTGGGAGGCTGAGGCAGGAGAATTGCTTGAACCTGGAAGGCGGAGGTTGCAGTGAGCCAAGATCGAGCCACTACACTCTAGCTTGGGCGACAGGGCAAGACTCTGTCTCAAAAACAAACAAACAAAAAATAACAAAAAGTTGTCTGTCAGGGGGAGTCATGTACTGGAACAGATTTGACACCCTGGCCCAGTGGGAGCAGCTGAGGGACAAATAGAGCAGCTTCTGACAATGAGTGGCATGGGCCAGCTGTGCAGATGATACTCAGATTATGCAAAACTGGATGTGGCCAGACCAAGGAAGCCTTGCCTGGGATTGAGATCCCAGAGCAACATGTGGAAGGACAGCTGGGCATGGGGGTGGAAGACAGTTTCCCAAAGAGCCATCTAATATTAATCAGGAGGAGGGGTGGGATGAAGCTGAAAACCCTCCAAACTGGAATCTCTCAGCCTCCAGCCCAAGAGTTTCTACCTGGACTCCATGACCACAAGCAGGAAAGTCCTGGCCCTCACTGTCTCCAGTGACCTTGGCACCTGAGTAAGCTCCATGTGTGGAGCTGGGCTAGGCCCTGGAAACGTAACCCACTATCCCTGCACAGGACTGTCAAGCAGCATGGTGCCTGGCCTGGTGTGGACCATCAAGACTACATGTTCAACTGAAATTCTGCAGGGAATCAGTCCCTTAGGTCTCCGGCCAAACAAAAAGGCCGGAAAAGGCTCTGAGGGTGGTCTGCTGGTCAGCACTGAAAACTGGCTGCAAGTGGCCAAGGCTACCATCTCTGGCCCTACAGTGACTATGCAACCCTCAGATTTTCCATCATGGCCCCATTTTCAAATGTTCAGTACTGTTGTCAAACTATGCTGAACAACTGGTCCTGTTCGCCAATCTGGAAAACAGGCAGTGTGCCCAGGCCCCCACACCCACAAAGAAAAACATTTTTCAAAGGTCCATGATGGTCAGACTGAATTGTGTGTCATCACGGTTGGGGCACTGGTTTGGAAAAACAGGGAGGATAGTACACAGGTAGGGGAAAGACACAGGAAGAGAAGTCTTCCCAGCGGGCATGCCTACCTTCACTTCTGGCCTTCCTCACACTCCATGTGGTTTGTCAAGACTTAAGCTTTTTTTTTTTTTCCAAAGGGTAAACTGGGGCTAAAGAAAAAAATCCTATCATAGAGGCTTCCCTGCCTTACCTGGGGAATGCAGAGGGAATGGGGCTGGGGATGAGTAGAATGGGGGGCTGGGCTGGGCAGGGTAGGTTCCCAGAGTCCTGTCCGTCAGCAGGATGAGACCAACAGGGGAACTTTGCTCAAACAGTCATTCCAGCTGTGATGAGACCACTTCCTCCCTCCAGAAAAGCACAAGAAGACTCAAAGGTTTACACAGCAAGAAGGAAGAGGGGTAACTGCAGCTACCAGCATGTACTGCCCTCACCCATCCTGGCCTGGGCCCAGCCACTAGGAGTGGCCAACACAAAGCAATCAGTGGCCAGCTCTAGTTTACCAACTGACCTGGTCATCTCTCCCATTGCTCAAAACATGCAGCTTCTCCAAAGCACTTCTTCCCCAATTACCATGTTCACACATCTCCTCCCAAAAACAACCAATATCCCAAATAACATACATCCACACCCTTCCTCTTTCCTTGCTCCAAATATTTGGGTAACCCAGCTCTCCATGTCAGACTGTAAATAGCCTGAGGACAATCCTTTGTAACTACCTAAGATCTTAAAACACAACGAGGAAGGAAGGCGATAATAGGATGAGATTGTTGGCACTAGTGGGCTATATTCAAGAACTGAAAGCTTTTCGCTCCATCTTCTACCCTGTGAAGAAGCCTCAAGTCTGTGGCATGCCCAGATATCTAGACAGCAGGTGTTCCATGCTTGCTGCCTAGATCTGAAGCTGGCTTGCAATGGGCAGGGCCCTGGTCTCCTCTCAGGGATTCAGACGAAGGAGCTGCTTAGCCTGAACCATAACTGCAGCTGCTGACCTCACTGCAAGGTATGCCCTGGGAATGCCAGGGCTGCTGGCTCTGGGTGGAGGGAGGTTAGGCAAGTAGGACAGTAGTAGTGAGTGCCCGCTAGTGAGGGAAGATGAAGCAGAAAATAACTACTACATGGGTACGACTAGGAGAGAAAGGGCAGGGGTAGGAACAGCCCCATCCCCGGCTTAAGGCAACTGGGAAAAGGTTCTGGCATTAGTCTTTTTTTTTTTTGACACGGAGTCTCACTTTGTTGCCAGGCTGGAGTGCAGTGGCATGATCTCGGTTTACTGCAACCTCTGCCTCCCGGGTTCAAGCGATTCTCCTGTCTCAGCCTCCCAAGTAGTTGGGACTACAGGTGTGAGCCACCATGCCCTGCTAATTTTTGTATTTTTAGTAGAGATGGGGTTTCACCATGTTGGCCAGGATGGTCTTGATCTCCTGACCTTGTGATCCGCCCGCCTCGGCCTCCCAAAGTGCTGGGATTATAGGCGTGAGCCACTGCACCTGGCCATATTAGTCCATTTTTAACAGCTTAAAAGCTTTCAAGGACTTTAGTAGATCCTGCCACCTTCCCTTCCCTCTGCCCCTCTCCATACACCTTCATATCTTTCCAGTCAAACCTCTCTTTCCTCTCCAGTCCTTTCTGGGTGATATCCCAGTGCTCAGTAGGGAAGGAACACCAGTTACTTAGGAATATGTCAGGTGAGCCTCAGACCTTCACAGTGTAATACTAGTGTTGAAGAGGGTAGCTTGGACCAGGCCAGGGGGCTTAAGCAGGAATTTGAATGGAGCCCAAAACCTAGAAGCAGCAAATTCCCAGAAGACCAGGAATGAAAGATGGGTAGAGTACATATTTTGGTTTGGATGCCTAGGTTGATCAGAATTCTCCATCTCCTGACTGCGGCCACAATATTGACAGGTTGCTAAGAGTTCCTCGAGGGCTGGAGCCCATCCCAGGGAAAGAGGAAAGCTGCATGGCTTGGCCTTGCCAGACCCACGGAGGCTCATCGCTGACCTCTGTCTTGCTGTGGCAAGAAGCCCAGACTTGTTATATAAAAGATCTGGCCTGCAGCTGGAGCCTAAGCAAAAACACACAGCCTAGGGCCCATGCCTCTAAACCCAGCCAGGGAACATCTGAGGCCAACCCTGCTTTGAGTTGACAAAGAGAAAGCTATCTGAGGAGTGGGATGGTGACTTCCTAAAAGGTTGAAAGCAGGAAATGACAGAGGCAGAAACAGGTGGGCTACACAGAAGCCTGCCATCTGACAAACAGGGATGGAATAATGGGCTTACACACTCAAAGGAATCTCAAAGTCCTGTTCCTCCAGGAAGCCCTCCTTGACTACAAACATATCTGGACTAAGCACTCCCATCAAAAGACAAAGTTGTGTGTGCTCCCAGGCCTGGGAGGAGGAAGCATTATTTATCCTACTTGCCTTTTCCAAAGGATAAAGGGAATGGCAGTGCTCAGGGCTCCCAGGAAGGAAGCCTACTCTCTCCTTCCTGGAGGGTATTCTCCTTTCACAGTCTATTTGTAGATCCAAAGAGGGCCATAATTTTAACTGCAGCAAATTCTTGTTGGTTCAAGGTGGGGTATTCCCATGAGAATTCCCCTTCTTTAAACTTCGCCAGATATTTGGCTCCATCTCATCGCTTGGCTGTCTGTTCACTGGCCCTCATAGAACTGGAATCCAGACTCATAGAGGCCAAATCTTGTCCTCATTTCCTTATTCTTCATTCCAACATGCCAAGAACAGTACTGGGCATTCAAACATTCACTAACGACATTTGAAAATGGATCGCTTTAACAAAATAAATAAAGGAAAGAAACTGACATGATGTAGTCAAAAGAAGTACCAAGCACTTTCACGCGTCATTTGGCCATCATGCCACCTACACGGAGGCAGACCAGGCACTCTCCACCCAGTTTGCAAAGGAAGAGCTGAATTGCCTGATGTCCCCCAGGATGAAGGGCTGACTCAGACCCTCACGTCCTGGCCACCCTGTTTCTGCCTATCTCGAAATAACTCATTTGCTTTGAAGATGAACAAGAGTGCGTTTAAACTGCATGAAAAGGGAGATTTGACTCTTAACAACTTAGCTGCTAAGAATGAAGTCCTGAATCAGATTAAGAAATGTCTGTATAATTTCATATATGAGATGGGTTCCTGCTCAGGCCGATGCTAGCTTATCCAAAAATTGATAAATGAACTGGATGATCTGCAGAAATTCTTTCCAAGCTTGGGATTCTTAATGAAAAGGCTGTCTTAATGAAAATACTGAAGGAGAGGAAGCTGGCTCCCCAGTCCTTGAATGGGTACACTGAAATCCCAGAGGGGGCTGCTGGCAAGGAAGAATTCCCCATTATCTGAGAACTTCCCATTCCTATGGCTCCAATGGGATCTATTCTGGCTCAGCGTACTTTTTGGCCACTTCTTTGGGAAATACAAACTCAATAGAATGTTGGCCTTGGTTTAATTTTAGCAAGGTAAATCTCATTTATTTTATTTATTTATTTTTTTTTGAGACGGAGTCTTGCTCTGTTGCCCAGGCTGGAGTGCAATGGCGCGATCTCAGCTCACTGCAACCTCTCCCTCCAGGGTTCAAACGATTGTCCTGCCTCAGCCTCCCGAGTAGCTGGGATTACAGGCGCCCGCCACCACGCCCAGCTAATTTTTGTATTTTTAGTAGAGATGGGGTTTCGCCATGTTAGCCAGGCTAGTTTCAAGCTCTTGACCTCAGGTGATCTGCCTGCCTAGGCCTCCCAAAGTGCTGAGATTATAGGCGTGAGTCACTGTGCCCAGCCTAAATCTTAATTTTTTAAAAAGCTAGAATAAACTCTAAAGTCAGCTGTTGATTACCCCAACACAAATATTCAAAGCTAAACTGAAAAACCCAGATTGACTTCTCTCTTCCACCAGGCAGGTGGAATGCAAACTCATTTCCGTGTATGTTTACAAAGAAAAACAGGGTGGCAAATTAGCAGGGTGTGGTGGCAGGCACCTGTAATCCCAGCCACTTGGGAGGATGAGGCACGAAAATCACTTGAACCCGGGAGGCAGAGGTTGCAGTGAGCCAAGATCGCACCACTGCACTCCAGCCTGGGTGACAAAAGGAGACTCTGTCTCAAGAAGATAAGACATTACATGGATAATATGTACAACCAAAACCCAAGACAAATTTATCGCAATGATTTGAGGAAGACCAAAGGCCTCCTCAGCCAGTTCTCCCACCCCTTCCTTATCCCTTATCCCATCAGGAGAGAGCTTCATTACCTGGGTGGCCTTGTCATTGGTGCAGCAGGTGAAGGCCCCATCAGCATCTCGTGGCCACTGGCCCAGAAGGTAGGAGCTGAGGATGGTGTCCAGGGAGAATGTACGCCGGACCTGAAGTGGCTGAGGCCTACACACTGACTTTTCTGGGGCCACCGAGCATGGGACGCTGGCTGCAAGAGAACACAGCCCGCACACCTTGCCATCAGCATGGAGGAAGGAGACGTGGCAATCACCTTCCTCCTCTAAGAGATGTGGCCTGCCTGCCCAGTCTTCACTCATACCCACCGCTGTCCTAAAAGAATTTGAAGCAGCCTGAAACAGCACATATGGTCTGACAAGAGCTTTCCTGACCTACTGAGCCAGCCTTTATCATGGGAAACAATTTATACCATTTTACTTTGGACTTGGACATTACTTTATAAATGTCCTATATCCTTTTCCTACCCCTAATGGACTATGAACCATGAACTCCTAGATCTCCACACAGTTTCCTGAGAGCAGCACTGTTTCCCATCATTAAAGATACAACTCTAAGTGGATAAAAAACAAATTTTCTTCTATCTTTTATCTCCTGCCCTTCTTCCTCCAGCACCTTTGCAGAGCTTAGGCACTGCACAAATTCATCCCCTTAACTGAAGGCCTCCTGTTCCTCTTCATACTTCCTTCAGGACTGGTTAGCTCCCTGGGGAACCCCGGTGGCTGACATATCGGAACTACTTTCAATTATTGAGGATTGAGGAATCTAGTTTATGGAAACATCCAAATTTTTTGGTTGTCTCCTCTGTCTCTGACTTCTACATAAATGGGGCAAAAATAAAGCAATTATAAATCCATTCATAGGCCAGGTGGTGGTGGCTCATGCTTGTAATCCCAGCACTACGGGAGGCGGGCAGGTCACTTGAGGTCAGGAGTTTGAGACCAGCCTGGCTAACATGGTGAAACCCCGTCTCTACCAAAAATACAAAAATTAGCCAGGCATAGTGGCGGGTGCCTGTAATCCCAGCTACTCAGGAGGCTGAGGCACGAGAATTGGTTGAACCTGGGAGGTGGAAGCTGCAGTAAGCCAAGATTGCACCACTGCACTCCAGCCTGGGTAACAGAGGAAGACTCTGTCTCAAAAAATAAATAAAATAAATAAATCCATTCATTTATTTTTACTTTGGTTAAAGCTTTCTAGAAGGAGGTAAAAGTTGAAACTGTGGATAAAATGTAAGCGTACTGGAACCATTTGGAAGTTGCAATCGTCTAAGTTGACCCTGTTTTCCATGGGAACTTGCAGTGAGCTGAGATCGCGCCACTGCACTCCAGCCTGGGCGACAGAGCGAGACTGTGTCTCAAAAAAAAATAATAATAATAAAAAAGATCTATGGCCGGGCGCAGTGGCTGATGCCTGTAACCCTAGCACTTTGGTAGGCGGAGGCAGGTGGATCACGAGGTCAGGAGATCAAGACCATCCTGGCTAACACGGTGAAACCCCGTCTCTACTAAAAATACAAAAAAATTAGCCAGGCATGGTAGCAGGCGCCTGTAGTCCCAGCTACTTGCGAAGCCGAGGCAGGAGAATGGCATGAACCTGGGAGGCAGAGCTTGTAGTAAGCCGAGACCACGCCACCGCACTCCAGCCTGGGCAACAGAGCAAGATTCTGTCTCTCAAAAAAAAAAAAAAAACCTATAAAGGCTCTTTCTTTTAAACAGAACAAAATGCTTTCACATCTGTAGTAATCCCTTAATAATTCATGTGTATTTAGCACAGCAAAAAGAACCTAGGAGGTATAAATAAACCTGAAGAACTTTATATTAAAAAGACACTAAAAGGTTGGCAGTTCCTCAAAAAGTGAAACATAGAATTACCATATGACCCAGCAATTCCACTCCTAGGTATATACCCAGAAAAAACCGAAAGCAGGGACTTGAAGCATTTTTCACAACAGCCAAAAGTTGGGAGCAACCTGAGCATCCATGAATGGAGAAATGGATAAACAAATGCAGCACGTCCATACTGTGGAATACTATTCAGTCTTCAAAAGGAAGGCAATTCTGACACACGCTACAGTCTGACACACGCTACAATACAGATGATGCTGAGTTAAGTAAGCAAGACAAAAGGACAAATATTGTGTTTTTCTTGAGGTATCTAGAATAAGCAAATTCATAGGGGAAAAAAAAAAAATAGAATAGACTTTACCAAGGGCTTAAGAGGAGGAGGGGGAGTAGGAGTTATTGTTTAATGGATACACAGTCTCTGGTATGATGAAATTCAGGTTCTAGAAATGGACCCTGGTTATGGTTGCGCAACATTGTAAATGTACGTAATGCCAGTGAACATAAGGTTTTATGGTCAAAATAGTAGGTATATATTTTACTACAGTTAAAAAAAAAAAAAAAGAAAAGAAACTAACATACCAATACAGTGAAACCTCGTCCCTACTAAAAATACAAAAATTAGCCGAGCGTGATGGTGTGCACCTGTAATCCCAGCTACTCGGGAGGCTGAGACAGGAGAATTGCTTGAACCCAGGAGGTGGAGGTTACAATGAGCTGAGATCATGCCACTGCACTCCAGCCTGGGCAACAGAGCAAGACTCCATCTCAAGAAAAAAAGAAAAAAAAAAAAAAAAAGGACACTAACAACACTACCTCCATTCTCCAAATTCATTGAAGCATTTACATACATTTTGCCATAGTTGTAATCAGTAGGAAATGTGCTATATTATGTTCTGCCTGGTTCCACCTATTTCATATACCTTTTCCCATGTATTAACGATCTACATATTTGTTATTTTAAAAGACTGTATAATATGCCGGGCGCGGTGGCTCAAGCCTGTAATCCCAGCACTTTGGGAGGCCGAGACGGGCGGATCACAAGGTCAGGAGATCGAGACCATCCTGGCTAACACGGTGAAACCCCGTCTCTACTAAAATACAAAAAATTAGCCGGGCGTGTTAGCGGGCGCCTGTAGTCCCAGCTACTCGGGAGGCTGAGGCAGGAGAATGGCGTGAACCCAGGAGGCGGAGCTTGCAGTGAGCTGAGATCCGGCCACTGCACTCCAGCCTGGGCGACAGAGCGAGGCCCCCACTCAAAAATAAAAAAAAAAAAAAAAAAAAAAGACTGTATAATATTCCTCCAGGTTGATGTACACTAGTTTGCTTAGCCATTCCCATATTTTTGTCTTTTCCTTTTCCTTTGTCTTTTTTGAGTCAGGGTCTCGCTGTGTTGCCCAGGCTGGTCTTGAACTCCTGGGCTCAAGTGATTCTCCTGCCTCGGCCTCCCAAAGTGCTGGGATTACAGGCATGAGCCACCACACCCAACCCATTCCTGTATTTTTGAACATTTGAGGGATTCCTCTCCAATTTGGATATCAAAAATGTTACTATATGGCCAACTTTTACTGTGTGTTTTTATCTAATCCCTGGCATAGTTCTACATCATCTCACTCAGCCATCATATATGTGCTTATTTAAAACAAGTGAATAATTTATAACTACAACACTAAGTGTGAACTGTAGAAAAGTCAGGAAATATAGAAATATAAACAAACAGAAAAAAAAAAAAACCCTCAACTCTCAACATCCAGAGATAACCAATGCTATGAGAAATATAAACTTACAGGTCTTACCTCTTCTGTGTGTGTGGTGTGTGTGTATATATGCTTTACAATTTAAAATGAGATCATACTCTACGTATTGTTTTGGTATATGTTTTTACCTTATAAACATCTTTCCAAATCAATATATATTGATGTTAAAACACATCATTTTAAATGATCTTCACGTTCCTAGATTAAACGTCTTCAAAGGCTCTCTTTCAAAGATGGAGGTAAAGCCTTCATGTGGTCCCACTTACCTGTCCTTTACACCTCACTCTTCCTCATAGTCGCTAAATCTCAGACAAACTATACTGCATGCCATTTCCCACCCATGTCCCAAGCCTTCCCTCCTCTGAGGTTTTGCATGGGCCCAGGGTTAAAATCTGTTCATCTGTCAGGACCAGCCTTACTGCCTCCACTCCACCAAGCCTTCTGCATCCACTGGAATCCCCTGGAAGCAATGTCTTGGAATTTTCTGTTTCCTCAGTACTTTGTACTCTTCTAGTAATGAGCACCTTCTCTTGAGGAATAGGGCATTTGTAACTCCTAGATAATAAACAGCCTGAGGCCAAGGGTGGGCTCTATGTATCCCCCACAATGTCTAAAGCATAGGGCTGGCAATTGGCAGCCACCTAAGTATTTGAATAAAATTGAAAAACCTTCACAAGAAGGGTCAACTGGCTCTGCTTTTACCAGGGGTTCTGACTTTGCATGCGTGCTCAACACACCCACTTGGGGTAAAGATCCCATAGCTGCTTGTCTTTTTTTCTCTCTCTGAGGCTCAGGAAGGCCCAACCTTTCTTACCCTTCCTTCAACCTTGTTGCCTAGTAAGTTGGTGACAGGTACGCTGGGTTAAAGGTGCAACTTTATCTCTACACCAGCATTTCAACCAATCATTTTCCTAACCTGGGTTTAAAATCAAAAGGTAGCAATCCGGATATTTCTGGGTGCTTCTGACCCACATCAGCAGCCAGCTCAGGCCAGAATGCTGTCCTCCAAAACTGTCTATTAGAGTCCACTGATGAGGCAGGGACTCTGGAAAGCGGATTTACAAAATTACATGACAGATAACCAAAGAGGCAGATGGGCCACGGACGAGCAAGTGATTGGCATAAGGGGTAGGATCTCATCATCCTAAAGGCTGCTTTTACAGCTCCAACAATTCTAGGCTTACCTGCTGTAATTCCCATTATCCTGTTCCCCACACTACTACTCCCAACTTCCAAACATCTCATTAATAACCGATTATCATCCAACAAAACCTAACTCAACTAATTTTAAAACAAATTATAATAATTCACAACACCAAAGGACAAACCCGATCTCTTTCAAAGGAAAAGGAGTAGGACTCCAGGGCTGAGGGATAAGTGACAGGAGAAAGGTTTCCTGGACCTACTTCTCTCATCCCCTCATCTGAAGTCAATGCAAAAATCTCTTTTAGATTCTTTCCTTACTGAGACCCTAAAGCTATCTCATGTTTATGTTGTGCTTTAAAGTTTGGTTCCATCCCCACAAAGTACTTTGGTGTGCTGTAATCTTTTACTCTCCTGTCAGCTGTAAAAGGGGATAGGGAAAGACTGTTAAGGAAGACTAAGGCACAAAGAAGCTTAGTCTCTCATTAGTCTGCTTCACTCTATAAGTCTGCAGCAGTCCCACATCTAAATCCAACACTCCTAAATCAGTCTTCCAACCACTCACTGCGGCTCACATCCCTTTTCTATCAGGGACACCCTCTGAGGCTGCTGGAACACCTGCCTAGACACCTAGGATGAATAGATTTTTTACTGATAGCTTCTTTTTAGCACCTAATGGAGGAGATGGCAGGCCCAATCCTATTGTTTCCAATGACCTACTTTTTGTTTTGCTTTTGTTTGTTTCTTGAGGAAGTCTTTGAAACTTGAAGTAAAGGACTCTATTATCTCCTAGGGATAACTTTAACCCATTTTATATTAGTTTCCATCACTCTTCATATCCTACCCTGATATTCAATGAGTCCAATCTCTAGGACAATAGTCATAGGTGGTACTTTGCTCCCAGTACTCACAGGGCTGGGGAGCACCCAAAATCCTGGAATGTGATGTGAGAATCCAACCAACGCATTTTGGTAAACTCTACGTTCTTTCCGGCTCCCTCTGACCAGTTATCCATTAAGACTCTGGACTTGGTGGGTCCCGACTTGTTCCTCCATGTACAAAAAAAGTCACACAAATAGCAGAAAAGAAATACAAAGGGAAAAAAAGGAGGGAGTGGGAAGGATTGAGGAGAAACCAAGGAAACCCCAATCCAGAATCTGCAGCCCCTGACTCGCTCTCCCCTGGCAGACATGCAAGGATCTCACTACATCTAAATCAAACAAGAGGACTTGCCTCAGTTTCTTTTCCTTAAATGAAGAGATGGCTGGGTCTCAGCCTTACTTCCACAGAGGCCACATCCTGGCGCAGGGTGCTGGCACAGCACCTTGCTGGCCACGAGATGACAGAATTACCTTCTGTTTCAGAGTCCTTAGCAAGGCTCCACTACCCTCCCAAATCTCCAAATTCTTGGCATGTCCCAGCTCTTTTGAGGAGACTAAAATACCATATTTCCTTTAAGCCTAGGAAATAAGGGAGGGGACTTTTTTAAAAAAAAATTAGATTTTAATAGTTAAAAAAAACTACCACTTATTTCACAAACCTCCTCGCAAGTGGTTTGGTAAGCACCTGCTTCTTTGGACATCAAAATTGGCTAAGGGCTAAACCAAGGTGTCAGTTTCCCCCAAATGCAAAAACCAAGGTGTCAGTTTCCCCCAAATGCAACACAAACCAAAGCCAAAATGAGACAGACATGTCTTGTGCCATTCTTGAAGGGGCTGCAGGCTGACGCAGCATGTCCCCCCTGGATATCTAGTAGGAGCTAAGAGGTGGGGAGGGTAGGTCTGACTACAGCCAATGCCACCCAACCTCACTGGGCTTGCTCTCCCTCTGGCACAGTCCTGGCCTAAGTTACCTCTGAGGGATGTTGTAAAGAAATGAAGAGATGAAATACACTTTGAAGCCTTAGTTAGATTATGTCAAATCAATTAATGTCCTTTAGGATTGAAGGTGTAGGTGAAGGAGTCCGGAAAGAGGAGACTACCCAAAGACATGCAGAGTAAGCCCTAGACCCTGTATCCGTAGACCTACACTCTCCTGGGCCCCTGGGAAGATGCTCATTTTTAATGTCAAAGCCCTTTCCTTTATTAGTGACTGTCCAACCCAGGAATAAGTGATGCAGGGTAGAATATAAAGCTGCTTGCAGACTGGGGCATCAGCAGCTTCAGGTCAACACTTAAGTTCTGCTGCCCAATGAGATTGACCCTCAATAGGGAACGTCCCCTAAGAAATCTTCTAGGTGAGCCTAGTTGAGATAGAGGCTCTTGGGTTTATCCTCCACGGGCATACCGGAAAGATCTGGGCATCGGGTTCTGCCCTGCACTTGTGTGATTATTGTTAAAGGAGAAGCAGCATTGAGAAGTCACAACGGTTGCTTGTGGTTGGAAGATGAACTGGTTTCATTTCTGGAAAGTACCCCTCTCAGATTTAGGAAATAGGGGAGGGAAATATGACAATAGGCTTCCCTATCAGAGAAGAGAAGCCCATATCATGACAGGCCATGACAAAGCAGCAGGCTGTTGGGGCACTAGCTGGGTGGCTGCAGGAGGGTGGAGTGTCCTGTTTACAGCACCGTGGGGTATTATCAGCCCATCGCATGCAGCAGCCTCCACAGCCCAACCACCTGGTGAAGCACCCTGGCACCAAGCCAGGCCATTTCACCATGCAGCTGAGCAGTGGCAGATGCTTTGGTTCTTGGGCAACGGCAAATGGAAAAAACAAAACAAAACAGCACACACAGGAGATAAGAAGCCTTAGGTGCTATCTTCCAGAGCCACTTGGTCCTGTCTCCCAACTGCTACACTAGTATGGCTTTAGGGAAAGGGAGCTATATAAGCGGAGAGGGCCAGCGGTCAAGTATCTGCCTGTTGGGGGAAAGGCAACACGGAAGAAGGCACACAAACGACAGATAAGACAATGAACCCAGAGCAAAAGATGGGCCGGGCACACTACAGCAGACTGATGCCCTTGGTAAGCAGATTTTGAGCGCTCACTACAAGCCATCTGTCTGTGGTAAACACTGGAGGAGTAAGACAGGAACCTGCTGATGAGATTGAAGTGAGCAAGGCTGATGCAACTGATCTCTAAGTGCCAGGCTACCAGGCACGATGCTCTTCACAGCGTGACCAGAGATAGACTGTGGGGTAGAGGCTTAGCACTTTACAAGGGGAAACAAGCCCCTGACCAGTGGGTTCTGGCTGGGCATCTAGGGGGCATGCTCTACTTATTTCACTATCTTTGAGGTGATATAGGAGAGAAAAGCCTGTGAAATAAAGACAAGGCTACTCTCCACCCATCGTAGTCATCCCAAAATACCCAAGAAGGACTACAGAAGGAAAATGAGAGAGGCAGCCAATGAGATCTTACACATGACAAAAACTCAACAAATAGCTGGTTCAACAAACAAGCTATGAGTCATTTTCTCATGGCATCAAAACTTGAAGCATTATTAGCACAGTCTTCTCATTTCCCCTGTTTTTTGTTTTTATTTTTTATTTTTATTTTTTTGATCTCACCTCTCCCCTTAAAGAAAAAACAACTCTTATTATAATAACAGAAACTACACACATGTTAGAAGAAGAAAATGCAGACAAACAAAAACTGAAAATGACGAACTATGCATGCCCCCACTCAGAGATCACCACTGTGCTCACCAGTTCCGATCTCTCTCCATGCACGAGCCTGCATATGTATTTTTAGTAAAATGAGGTCGTATTACACAAGCTTTTCTACAACCTGTTTTTTTTTTTTCAGTCAGTGATCTTCACTTAAGGAGGAGAAGCAGGCAGGGTCAGAGCAGCATGGGTAGACACAGATCCTGTCCTGTCCTGTCCTGTCCTAGTTGTGATGCAGCATTTCTGTTAGAGGGAAATGTTAATCTGGAGTAGAACAAAGTAAAATAGAGATTCAGAATTTCTAAACATTTCCCCAATAACAGATTTGCAGTAAGCAGGGGAAGTTCCTCCTAGCAGCTTCACAGGGATTATTTTTCTATTTCAGCACATTTGTTGGGATTAAACAGGGCAGGCCATCTTCTGAGCTCCCTGTGGTCCAGTGCTGCTTAACTGCTTAACTAGGGATGGGTGGGTTTGTGGGGAAGTTGTAGTGAAACTGAAATTTCCAATATGACTGTACAAGAGTTAGAAGCCCTCCTTGGAAAGCCCAAGGAGACCCCATCCATCCCAGCTGAAAAAATTAAATCTGGAGCTCCAAACACTTCTTTCAACAACACTTCTTTCAATAGCTATCCTTAACAGGTAGAAGCAACTAAAGAAACTACATTAGAAAGAAAGAAGAAAAATGATAATACCCCATGTTATCCCTACCAATAAGACTACCCCAAATAAAAAAAAGAGTGACGATATTTATACACACATGAAAAACTTCTCAGCCAGGCTCTCAATTACTGACTCCATATTTAAGTGTACAGCTTAAGTGAGAGCCATTGAAAGCATTTCTGGCTGTGTGTCCAACTTCCCAAGATGCAGACCACATCTGTAGGCAGCTGGAGAGACAGGCCAAGAGAAACCCTTCTGGAGATGTCATTGTGGGAAAAAAATAAGGAATACATTGGTTCTTTGTAACAGCAAGGAGAAAAAGGGTGAACCCAAAGTCTACGTGTGTATATAAAAAGAGTAGACAGCAGTTACTTAGACATTTGTTCAATTCTTAAGAAGCTGCAGTTAGAAGAAAAGGAAGTGGTGTGAACTTTTCACCTTTTATCTGAATTCTCTGAAGAGTTCTGTAGGATTTCAACATTTTTAAAACAAAACACTAGCAGTTACAGATTGGAATATACTTTCCTTTGGGATCTCCATGGCCTTTGCAAGAATAGCATAAATAGCACATAGCCTAGCCCCCTAGCTCTAAAAAAAAAAAAAAAATTCTTACTCCATGGTTATTTGGGAGTGATAGATTCCTGGAGGGCTGTTATAAACTCAAAGGACAGGCATAAACCCTTCATATCTTCACTTCTCACAGGAATCTGATTCCCATCAAGTGGGAAAGAAATCATGAAGCCCAGTCAGCTCTTAGGTAGTGTTTTAAGTAAGGTGAAGGAAAAACAAAGATTAGGGAAGTTCAAAGACAAAAAATCCTACAAAAGGACAACTATGATTGAAACTGTACTCTGATTTCTGTTCTGGAAATGTGCACCCCCACAAGCTCACGAATTCTCTTATGGATGAGGGAGTTGAGCTTCCAAGGTGATGCAGGGCCTATGACGCACCCCCCTGCAGAGAGGTGAACTGATTTCTCCACGGTCATAGAGCAAACTGAGACCTTTTATCACCCAAACAGAAGATTTCTGAAAGTACATTTCCTACCCTGTGTTTTGTTGTCAGACGCAACTATGTCATGACCTCCTGGCACCCTTGGTTCAGGAACTATTCCATGGGTTGGAAGGGTTCTATTCCTTTCCCTTGCTGGAAACAGGATGATCACACCTGGGTCTCAGGAACACTAGTATACCCACTGGGCATGTTGGGTGGGCCAAGGTAGGAAGACAATTTTTAAATGAGGGATTGACCAGGTATGGTGGCTCCTACCAGTAAGTCCAGCACTTTGGGAGGCCAAGACAGGAGAATCACTTGAGTCCAGGAGGTTGAGACCAGCTTGGGCAACACAGCAAGACTCCACCTCTACAAAAAAGAAAAAATAGGCTGGGCGCAGTGGCTCATGCCTGTAATCCCAGCACTTTGGGAGGTCAAGGCAGGCAGATCACAAGGTCAGGAGCTCGAGACCATCCTGGCTAACACAGTGAAAGCCCGTCTCTACTAAAAATACAAAAAAATTAGCCAGGCGTGGTGGCGGGCACCTGTAGACCCAGCTACTTGGGGGGCTAAGGCAGGAGCATGGTGTGAACCCGGGAGGCGGGGATTGCAGTGAGCCAAGATTGCGCCACTGCATTCCAGCCTGGGTACAGAGTGAGACTCCATTTCAAAAAAAAAAATGAAAAAAAAAGAAAAACAAAAAAGAAAAAAAATTTTTATTAGCTGGCATGGGGGCATGATATGCCTGTAGTCCCAGATACTGGGGAGGCTGAGGTTGGGAGGACTGCTTGAGCCCGAGAGGTTGAGGCTGCAGTGAGCTATGATTATGCCACTGCACTCCAGTCTGGGTGACAGTGAGACCCTGTCTTAAAAAAAAGAAAGGTGTGGGGGGGGTCCCTTTTCCAGTGAGGAAGGTAGAAAGCAAGTGAAAGAAGGAAAAGGAAATCAGAACAGGATTAGAGATAACTTTGGGATAATCAAAATAATTTCTGCTTTATGAACAAACCATGACTTATTTTTGGCTCCATTCAGCTTGCCTTCTCCCTGACTTAAACTGCCAGACAGCAGCATACAGTCATCACTCGGCATCCGTAGGGGATTAGTTTCAGGACCTCCTGCAGATACCAAAAGCTATGGATGCTCAAGTCCTTCATATAAAATAGTGTAGTATTTGCATATGGACTAAGCACATCCTCCCATGTACTTTATTATTTGTTTATTTATTTTTCTTTTGATTCGGGGTTTTGCTCTGTTGCCCAGGCAACACAGTTCACTGCAACCTCAAGCTCCTGGGCTCAAGTGATTCTCCCTCCTTGGCCTTGCAAAGTGCTGGGATTACAGGCATGACCCACCTGAGCCTCCCGGGTAGCTGGGACAACAGGTGCGAACTACTTTGCCTAGCTAATTTTTAAATTTTTTTGTAGAGACAGGATCTCTCTATGTTGCCTAGGCTGGTCTCGAACTCCTGCGCTCAAGCGATTCTCGTGCTTTGGCCTCCAAAAATGCTGGGATTATAGGTGTGAGCCACCTTGCCCGGCCTCCCTGCATTCTCACACTTTATCTCTAAATTACTTATAATACCTAATATAATGTAAATGCTATATAAATAGTTGTCATACTGTATTATTTAAGAAATAATGACAAGAAACCAGGCATGGTGGCTCACACCTGTCATCCCAGCACTTTGGGAGACTGGGGCAGGAGGATCACTTGAGCCCAGGAGTCTGAGACCAGCCTGGGCAACATAAAGCATGTCTCTACAAAAAATTTTAAAAATTAACCAGGTGTGGTGATATGTGCCTGTAAGCCTAGCTACTCTGGAGGCTGAGGTGGGAGGATTGCTTGAGCCAAGGAAGTCAAAGCTGCAGTGAGCTGTGATCGCATCACTGCACTCCAGCCTGGGTGACAGAGTGAGACTCTGTCTCAAAAAGAAAAAAAGAAAAGAGAAGAGAAGAGAAGAGAAAAGAAAAGAAAGAAAAAAGAAAGAACAAGAAAAATTAAGTCTAGGGGCCGGGTGCGTTGGCTCAAGCCTGTAATCCCAGCACTTTGGGAGGCCCAGACGGGCGGATCACGAGGTCAGGAGATCGAGACCATCCTGGCTAACACAGTGAAACCCCATCTCTACTAAAAAATACAAAAAACTGGCCGGGCGCGGTGGCTCAAGCCTGTAATCCCAGCACTTTGGGAGGCCGAGACAGGCGGATCACGAGGTCAGGAGATCGAGACCATCCTGGCTAACACGGTGAAACCCCGTCTCTACTAAAAAAATACAAAAAAACTAGCCAGGCGAGGTGGCGGCGCCTGCAGTCCCAGCTACTCGGGAGGCTGAGGCAGGAGAATGGCGGGAACCCGGGGGCGGAACTTGCAGTGAGCCGAGATCCAGCCACTGCACTCCAGCCTGGGCGACAGAGCAAGACTCCGTCTCAAAAAAAAAAAAAAAAACAAAAAACAAAAAACAAAAACCTAACCGGGCGAAGTGGCAGGCGCCTGTAGTCCCAGCTTCCCCCCAGGAGGGTGAGGCAGGAGAATGGCGTAAACCCAGGAGGCGGAGCTTGCAGTGAGCTGAGATCCGGCCACTGCACTCCAGCCTGGGCGACAGAGCGAGACTCCGTCTCAACCAAAAAAAAATACAAAAACCTAACCGGGCGAGGTGGCAGGCGCCTGTAGTCCCAGCTTCCCCGGAGGGTGAGGCAGGAGAATGGCGTAAACCCAGGAGGCGGAGCTTGCAGTGAGCTGAGATCCGGCCACAGCACTCCAGCCTGGGCAACACAGCGAGACTCCGTCTCAAAAAAAAAAAAAAAAGAAAGAAAAATTAAGTCTGTACAATTTTTTTCCAAGTATTTTTGATACTCAGTTGGTAGTACCCACAGATGCAGAACCCACAGATGCAGAGGGCTGATGGTATATGTTTTAGCAACTGATACTCAAGTTAAAAACCTACAAACATTGACAAAATTTGATGGTCCCATTTTGTTGCCGTCCCTCCAGTGATTTCAAAGGCCAAAAGAGAATTTTTTGGTTATTCTTCTTTTGAACTGCTCATGTCAACACTCACATCTATTAGTGCTAATTCAGAACTGGCTTTATGCAACTCCCAGAGTAATAGCTCTATCAGGAAGAGTTCTCAACAAATGCCAAAACCGCTGGGTCAAAGGTCATAGGGAACAGAAGATTTATATAATCCCAAAGTATTACCCCCAGAAACCACTTACAAAGAGAATAATGTACTTTTATAGCCTGGGGGCTACCATACCACCTCAAGTGATCCAACTGAGCCTGACTAGCAGTGGACATTCTGGCATTATGTATCACCTAAAGTGACATTTTATGAAGTACATAGCTTTATCCATGAGATGTTCTTGTCAGAAATGTTTAACCTGAATCTAATCAGGTCCCAGATCTAACTTCGCATTTACAGGAAATACAGGGGATATAGGAGCAAGTTAGATATACCATGAGGAAACAGAAAAATCCAGTGTGGGACAACTAGAGACAACTGATGCCCACTTTTCAAAATGTTAGTCATAAAAAATAAATACAACAAAATAAGAAACAGGAGTGGGAAGTAGTTCCAGATTGAGAGACTTTTAAAACAGACATAACCAAAAGGGGACTTTGGCTGGGTTCTGATCAAAAACAAGAGCCATCAAAGGGAAAATTTGAAAATGGACTAGATGACATCTCTAGTCCATTTCTGCCTTTGGCAATGCCACAATTACTTTTGCACCAACCTAATAGATGCTGTCATTTCATTACGTATAATGATGGTATTACGATTATGGAGAAGGATGTTTTTATTCTTAGGAGATGCCACTGTTATGAAGTGACAAATGTCATGATAATTGCAACTTACTGTCAAATTGTGCACCCAAAAAAGTGCATATGGATGTATATACGTGCATATGTGGGTATGTCTAGACACACACATATATATATAAATAGAAGGAGAAAAGATAGATGAGACCATTGTGGCAAAAGTTATCAGTGGGTCTAGGTGAAAGATAAATAGGTAGACATTGTGCTTCTAACTTTTCTGTAGGTTTGAAATTTTCCAAAATAAAGTTGTAAGAAAAAAAATACTGCCTTCATTTAGGAAGACAAATTCAATTCACTCCTCAGCAAGGACCTAAACCCTTTAGCGTTTCAACATTGGCAGGTTATAGCCAAATTCAGCTGGGTTCCTGGACTTCTAATTTGGGGGACTGAAGGTAGGCAAGAAATAAAAGCATGGATAAGGCTGAGGCAAGGAACTGAAGCTCACAAGATGTAAGTTAATGCAAGGTAGAATCAAGATACTAAACTAAATTAAGAAGTGTCGTGTCATCCCAGGAGCAAGACCAAGACTACAGGCAGAATTAAGAGCTTCCTGTAAGTCCAGAAACATGGCTGGAGTAGGATATAACCTCAGATATACACAGCCAAGTGGTCCCTTGGCATCCGTTTGTCATGATTGCTCTTCAAAAGGAATGCAGAAACCAGTGAGATCCCAGAGAGAGAGGTAAAAATGGCTAAATGGAGGGTAGCTTGATCCCAAGGGGGAAGGAAAATGAATTAGAATTTATCAGTAGTCTTCCTTGTGGGTGCAAACATAAAGGATAGTAAAAAGGCTTTAGTTAGAATAAGAGAGAGTCTAGCTAGATAGATAAAAGGTTGAATGAGGGTGGCTAGACTCTGCCTCTGAACAGCCTCTGGAAGAGATAATTACACATCCCCAGCTGTCTCAGTATTTACCCTTGAAGACAGGAGACTGTACCCAGATGAGTTTGGGCCTCCTCTAGTTCTAGAATTCCCCACCTATTAAAGGGTAAATAAGAGATGGCTACTGACCAATCAGCTAAATTGAAAGCTCAGAACGCATGCTATTATCTGGGGCAAGATAAGTAGGAAAGAAAAAGCACAAAGTCAAAGGGAGATTTGCCTTACCTAGGCTGATCAAACAGCTGTGTTGTAGGCTCCCAGATGATCTCTCCCACCTCCTTCACCAAGCAGGAGAATATAAATAGCACTCAGTTTACCTGTGGCTAGCCACAAGCAGATATCTGGTCACATGACTGGGCAAGCTGGGAGTAACCATCAAGTAGACATGAACACTCAGAGGGCACGTTTGCTCTCTCGCTACAGCTCACTAGGTTGGACTCTGTCAGGACCCTCTGCTCCTAACCCTGACTGATTCATTTTGCTCTGGGCTATGGGGAGGAAGTTGGGGGGCACTCATAAGGAACAATTATTCAAGTTCCTCAGGGCCAGGAAGGTCACAGTAACAGAATTTGCTCTGCCTTCAGGATCAAAGACCCTAGTAGGGTTATTCTTCTCAACCCCTGCATCCTTGAAAATTTGTGTGAACCATCTCAACCCACTTGCAGAAATTCTTCTCTGATCATCTCCAACTCTGTAGTCAAGCTCTATCTACTTCATGCCCCCAGCTTCAAAAAAGGGAGATACCTAAGAGACCACAACATCCCATCTAGTGATTCCTTACCTGGGCCCTGATATTTTGGAACATACCTCAAATCAGCGGCAAATTCCCATGCTGAGCTCTAGCTGTGAAAGAACCCCAAAGTGCACTGGGCAACATTCCAGGGCAGACCCTGCTTTGAAGCCCTGGTCTTGCTGATTGTTCAGATTTCCTAAGGGAAGCCCAAAGGTTATGTAGTGCCTCCAGGGTAAACCTAGTCTGAAAAGCAAGATTAGATGGCCCTTCCAGAAAGAGTGTTGAAGATATCACTTTGGAAAGATTCCTCCTACCCTCAATATATGCTGATGGCTTCATATCAGAAGGGTGCTTATGAGGTCACCTCTCCTGTGCTTCCAGAGGCAGAGGAGTGGGTGGCAACACCACTGGAAGGTAAGTTATACCCTCTTCCCCTGTATATGATGGGTTTTGGATCTGTTCTGAGATCAGGAATGCTTAACAGTAATGTCACCTTTTTTTATAACTCAAGTAAAAAGGCTTATCCTCATGAAGCAAAAACAAAATTGATCCAGGGAAACACTGGGACATTAATTACCAATAAGTCCTAACCAAACCTCTAAGAATTAGAAGGTCCAGGCTCAGTTATCATGGTCCTCTCTGAGCAGACAGCATTGCCACTTGCACAGCAGCTCCAACACAGACCTCTAAGCTTCAGACAACCCAACAGGAATTTGGGTGCAGCCTCTTCTCATCCTCCTGCATCTTGCCCTGATTCTGGTTGTCAACTACCGGGCACTTACGTTAGGGGAGGGAAAGAGCCTGAGGAATCAGAGAACGGTGGGGGCAGGGTGTATAGCTTCATCACTGCCTAAGGACAAACAATCTAAGTATATAAGCTGGGGTAACAATATAGTAAGTGCTCATGGATCTATTTCATACAACTAGCTGGGCCCCTGAAAAAAAATCCTTTGATGACAACTTAACCATGGTCAGAATTAATTAAGTCTAAGGTAGCTACAGGTGGGCATTTCAGATAAAGGATGCATTCTAAAACTAAAGATTTTCAGGAAAATGTTTTCTCTATGTTAAGAATTCGAGTAGGACATATTCATTCACTTACCCCCAACTCTGGCAGCTGGGGGAAAACATCAGTAAGCAAAAATGACAAGAATAATTCGGCCGGGCGCGGTGGCTCAAGCCTGTAATCCCAGCACTTTGGGAGGCCGAGACGGGCGGATCACGAGGTCAGGAGATCGAGACCATCCTGGCTAACACGGTGAAACCCCGTCTCTACTAAAAAATGCAAAAAAAACTAGCCGGGTGAGGTGGCGGGCGCCTGTAGTCCCAGCTACTCGGGAGGCTGAGGCAGGAGAATGGCGTAAACCCGGGAGGCGGAGCTTGCAGTGAGCCAAGATCTGGCCACTGCACTCCAGCCTGGGCGACAGAGCGAGACTCCGTCTCAAAAAAAAAAAAAAATAATAATAATAATTCAAGGGCCTTCAAGGAGCACAAACAGATGCATAACATGTGGTTTGGTGTGAGAGGAAAGGGGCCGGCACACAAGCGGCAGTGTCTAAACCTCTAGCTCTGGCTGCTTAGCAATGATTACCAGATCCACCCCTCCTTGGGCCCTGTGGTTAATGAAAGGTTTTCACTGACTAAAATTGAGCCATCTCTTTGTGCATGAAGTTGTAACTCCTGATCTACTTGATACAATGTGCTGCACTGAACCATGCAACCTGCTCACTCACAAGGCGGTGGGTACAACCAATCGACTGGTACATAGCAGAGGAAAGCCGTCTGGCCTAGGCCTATACCTGGCATCACTTTGTAAACCAAACCCACTCCTTTTTCCCTCATATCTCAACTATATAAATGAGGTAATAGTCCCCCATGGCTCTGGCACAGCAGGGCCTTCCGGTTTCATGTATTTTAAGAAATGAAGGCTGGGTGCGGTGGCTCACTCCTGTAATCTCAGCCCTCTGGGAGGGCAAGGTGGGTGGATCACAAGGTCAGGAGATCAAGACCATCCTGGCCAACATGGTGAAACCTCATCTCTACTAAAATACACAAAAAATTAGCCGGGCATGGTGGCACACACCTGCAGTCGCAGCTACTCGAGAGGCTGAGGCAGGGGAATTGCTTGAACCCGGGAGGCGGAAGTTGCAGTGAGCCAAGATTGCGCCATTGCACTCCAGCCTGGTGACAGAGCAAGACTCTATCTCAAAAAAAAAAAAAAAAAAAGAAATGAAGAGAGTCGAGGGCAGAGCACAAGAGCACAGTGACAGTGTTTCTTGGCCTAAGGAAGCAGTTTCTCTAGAAGGTTCCTGGCCATTCTGAATATGCTCAGTGTGCTTCAGCAGACAGCTGCAACCCTGCTGACTCCACTGCTGGGTCAATGTGGGGCATGGACTGGGCTGGGACACACAGCAGCGGGCACCCAATCAGCTCTCAGAATCTGACGCTAACCTGGTCCAGCTAGAGAGTAAGGACCAGCTATGGTCTCCTGAGAAGTGGCCTACTATAACGGTCAATACCTGGGCCTACATACTGCCTCCGCCCCGTGTACTATGTGAACTCAGATAGATCACTTAACTTCTCTGAGTGTCAGTTGTTCCATCTGTTAAATGGGGAGAGTAAGATATGTTATCAGGATGTAGAAGAAAATTTCCATTCCAGAGAACTCTTAGTGCAGTCAAATTAGTCTCAAATATATCCAAGTGTTAAGTATCTTATTTGGAAATAACTTCAAATTTATAGATGCAAGAGTAAGAACAGTACATAGAACACCCATATAATCTTTACACAGATTTGCCTATTGTAACAGCTGCCCCATTTGCTTTACTGTCTGCTTTCTTCACATGTACTTTTTCTTACACATGCTCAAACACACCCACATGTCCACAACAAGCAAGACACACACTCATATTCAGACACACACGCACACACACACACTTTCCTTCACTGGGTTTTTGTGTGGTGTTCTATTTGAAAAGAACAGGGAACTACTGGAGGAGGGGAGGATCAAGATGAAGAGGAAGCGAAGGACGCATGGCTATTTCGTGATGGTTCCACAGCTCTGTTCCTTTTTCTTTGTCTACAATGCAAACAGCAAGCACTCAGGTGTTCCTGCTTTAGAGATGAGCTATTATTGGCTGGGCGTGGTGGCTCATGACTGTAATCCCAGCACTTTGGGAGGCCGAGGCGGACGGATCACCTGAGGTCAGGAGTTCGAGACCAACTGGCTAACATGGTGAAACTCCCTCTCTACTAAAAATACAAAAATTAGCCAGGCGTGGTGGCATGTGCCTGTAATCTCAGCTACTCTGGGGGTTGAGGCAGGAGAATCACTTGGCAGAGGTTGCAGTGAGCCGAGATTATGCCATTGCACTCCAGCCTGGGCGGCAAGAGCAAAACTCCATCTCAAAAAAAGATGAGCTATTACACGCACAGGTACCAGAAAAAGTGCTTGGTATATATGATTATTAGTTACTATATTTTTTAAAACAACAAACCCCATAAAAAAACAACAAACCCCACAAAAAACAACAAAGCATTTACATGAACCATGGAAACAGCTTTATCATACAGAAGCATTTTTGTAGTATTTGTTGTAATGGGATTTTACCTTGTGAAGTTGGGAAATAACTAGGAAAGAAAGGTTTCAGCTGGGTACGATGGCTCACGCCTATAATCCCAGCACTTTGGGAGGCTGAGGCAGGTGGATCACCTGAGGTCAGGAGTTCGAAACCAGCCTGGCCAACATGGTGAAACCCTGTCTCTACTAAAAACACGAAAATTAGCCAGGTGTGGTGGTGGGTGCCTGTAATCCTCCCGGCTACTTGGGAGGTTGAGGCAGAAGAATCGCTTGAACCCAGGAGGCGGAGGTTGCAGTGAGCTGGGACTGTGCCACTGCACTCAGCCTGAGCAACAAAAGCAAACTCTGTCTACAAAAAAAAAAGGCTGGGCGCGGTGGCTCACACCTATAATCCCAGCACTTTGGGAGGCCCAGGCGGGTGGATCACGAGGTCAAGAGATCGAGACCATCCTGGCCAACATGGTGAAACCTCACTTCTACTAATAAATGCAAAAATTAGCTGGGCATGGTGGCATGTGCCTGTAGTCCTAGCTACTCAAGAGGCTGAGGCAGGAGAATCACTTGAACCCAGAAGGCGAAGGGTGCAGTGAGACAAGATCACGCCACTGTACTCCAACCTGGCAACAGAGCGAGACTTGGTCTCAAAAAAAAAAAAAAAAAGAAAGAAAGAAAGGTTTCACACAAGCATATGGTTATTAGAATATTAAAGACTTCTGGGCCAGGCGCAGTGGCTCGTGTCTGTAATCCCAGCACTTTGGGAGGCTGAGATGGGCAGATCACAAGGTCAGGAGTTTGAGACCAGCCTGGCCAGTAGTGGTGAAACCCTGTCTCTACTAAAAATACAAAAAAATTAGCTGGGCATGGTGGTGGGTGCCTGTAATCCCAGCTACTCAGGAGGCTGAGGCAGGAGAAATGCTTGAACCTGGGAGGTGGAGGTTGCAGTGAGCCAAGATTGCACCACTGCACTCTGGTCTGGGCAACAGAGTGAGCCTCCGTCTCAGAAAAAAAAAAAAGATTTCTAGGCCAAGTGCAATGGCTCATGCCTGTAATCCCAGCACTTTGGGAGGCGGAGGAAGGAGGATCACTTGAGCCCAGGAGTTTGAGACCAGCCTGGGCAACATAGTGAGACCCCATCTCTATTAAAAAAAAAAAAAAAGAATTCTATACAGAGTCTGCTTTGGAGGTAAGAGTAGCCTGTAATCCACTTGGGAAGGTTAGATAACCTCTAAGAAGTCAATTCTCCACGATACATAGTCCCTAGATGGAGCTTTCTCCCAGAGTTCAAGGCCTTCCTATTTCCCTTACTGGGCACATGCCTGTCACGGAAGAGCACTATCATACATTACAATGACTCCACTTTCAGTTAACCTAAAGCTAGGAGAGGGAGACATGCTCAGACAGATCCTACGCCCCCCCAGGCTTCTTTCCCACTAGAAGCAGGGTGATGGTTACACCAGGGGTCCCCTACAGAGAAGACTAAGCTATTATCATGGCACAATGCCACTTGCATCTACTCCTGCCCCTGCCATAGGAACACATCACCCACATGTATTCCCAGATGCTTTTCTGGATTTCACATAATCACACATAAGAAAGAAACCTTTTCCTGTAAGATCTATCTTTGCATGTCTCCCTAACATGGCCTTGCCCCAAGCTCAGTAACCATGACCACCCCACAGAGGCAGAAAAACTTGGTTTGCCTCCTATGTCCTATCTGTCCCTGGTTAGCTACTCATTCTACATGGAAATGGTATATCTCAAACCAGCTGAAAACACTCAAAAACTGCCACCATATCACACATGTAATAATGTATTAATAGTAACCATCATCTTCCAACTACCCACACCAAGTGAGTATTTATGGTGTGGATAGTCACCTTGGGGTGCTAAAGGAAGAAACAGACTTCTTTGCAGCCCAGTTTCCAATTCTTCTTTTTTCCTGAGACAGTCTCGCTATGTCACACAGACTGGAGGGCAGTGGCGCAGTCTTGGCTCACTGCAACCTTCGCCTCCGGACTCAAGTGATTCTCCTACCTTAGCCTCCCGAGTAGCTGGGACTAGAGGCAGGTGTCAACACGCCCTGCTAATTTTTGTAGTTTTAGTGGAGATGGAGTTTCACCATGTTGGCCAGGCTAGTCTCAAACTCCTGACCTCAAGTGATCTGCCTGCCTCGGCCTCTCAAACTGCTGGGATTACAGGAGTGAGCCACCACACCTGGCTCCAATTCTCTCTTGCTTAGCTTAACAAATGAATCTTTGCTCCTGGAATACAGATATATAAACAGAGGAGAAACAAATGCTGGAGGTGTGCTGGGCAGGTAGTAGTGGATGCCAGCCTGAGACAAAATTCACAACGGACTTTTTCTGCATATGTGGGAAATGCCCTTTGCCTAATTAAGCAAAAGGGGTTTATTAGTCATTTGGTCTTGGACAAGTACTTCCTTTCCGGGCCTCAGTTTCCTTATCTGCAAAAACAATGAAATGCCACCTGCACCTGCAGGACTGTTGTGAAGATGCATGAAAAACAGTTGAGAGTTCGTTCCCATCAGAAGCACCACAGACCTAAACAAAGGGAACATGTTGTCAAAACTAATGAACGCCAGGCACAGTGGCTCAAGCCTGTAATCCCAGCACTTTGAGAGGGTGAGGCGGTTGGATCACCTGAGGTCAGGAGTTCAAAACCAGTCTGGCCAACATAATGAAACGCTGTTTCTATTACAAATATAAAAACGGGAAGCTGAGGCAGGAGAAGCACTTGAACTTAGGAGGTGGAGGTTGCAGTCAGCAGAGATTGCACCACTGCACTTCAGCCTGGGTAACAGAGTGAGACTCTGTCTCAAAACAAACAAACAAAAAACCTAATGCTATCTATATTCTCCATTTCCCTGAAAAATACAGGTGATTTTTTGGGCCTTTTAGAGTTGAGATTCAGAGACTCTTTCTTTCTATAGAAGCAACTGTTTTTGTCTTCCTCTATGAACACAGAACTACCCCAGATTCCAATAAGAAAGAGTCCAGGTGCTGCTCTCAGCATTAAGATGTGCACACCCCCCATGGATGTGGTTCATATAGCCCTCCTCTCCCCAGTTTCTAAATCCAGACTATGCCATATTGTGAAAGCCCTCTGGCTGCATCCCCTCTATCATGCCAAATGCTATCCACTCCCACCCCAACCCCACCCCTGGCTTGTGTCATATCTGATGGGCAGGAGTTAAGAAGACAATCCTCAAACAGGGGCTGTGTGGCAAGTTTTCCACCAGCCTGCCGCTGTGGGGCAGGGAGTGCACGTGTTATCAGGAGTGGTTTTTCCAAAGCCACGTGGGCGACCAGACATGCACAGAGCACAGCAAACTCTTTTTTTTCTTTTCTTTTTTTTTTTGAGACGGAGTCTCGCTCTGTCCCCCAGGCTGGAGTGCAGTGGCGCCATCTCGGCGCACTGCAAGCTCCGCCTCCTGGGTTCACGCCATTCTCCTGCCTCAGCCTCCCGAGTAGCTGGGACTACAGGCGTCCGCCACCACACCCAGCTAATTTTTTGTATTTTTAATAGAGACGGGGTTTCACCATGTTAGCCAGAATAGTCTTGATCTCCTGACCTCATGATCCGTCTGCCTCGGCCTCCCAAAGTGCTGGGATTACAGGCGTGAGACATCGCACCCGGCCAAGCACAGCAAACTCTTAAAGGGAAGGGAGTGTGGGGTAGAGAGGAGAAGGAGGGGAGGGAAGAGAGGGTAAGATAAGCTGCCTATGCTCCCAATCACATTTTCACTCTGTTCAAACTTACACCCAGGTGGGCAGGTTAAAAAAAGCCATTTTCGGCCGGGTGCAGTGGTTCACACCTGTAATCCCAGCACTTTGGGAGGCCGAGGGGGTTGGATCACCTGAGGTCGGGAGTTCGAGGCCAGCCTGATCAACATGGAGAAACCCCATCTCTACTAAAAATACAAAAATGGCTGGGCGTAGTGGTGCATGCCTATAATCCCAAGCTACTTGGGAGGCTGAGGCAGGAGACTCGCTTGAACCTGGGAGGTGGAAGTGGCGGTGAGCCGAGATGGCACCATTGCACTCCAGCCTGGGCAACAAAAGTAAAATTCTGTCTCAAAAAAAAGAAAAGAAAAAAAGTCATTTTCACTAAGCCACCAGACACATGGTTGGCAACCTTCAAGGCAGGGAACAAAGACTCTGTGGACAACAGTGTTAAGTGTCCAGGGCCTGCGAAGTGATAACAAGCATCTCTTTCTTGCACTTCCCTATCTGGTGGTTGGTGGGAGGAGAAATAGCAGTGCCTGCTATCACAGGATGGTGGCTGGCTTGAGAGGGGGCACTTCCAGCCTGATCACACCTCTGAAGCCATCACAGGGCCAACAGATAATTCTCCTCCTTGGCCTAGAAAAGCCACTGATCCAGATTTTGTTTTCTTCCATCTCCTTGCTACACAGAACACTACTAGGAAGTTGGCACAAATCTACCTGGAGTGAAAAGACAGCTAGTATTCATCTTGGTCTCCTTGGCCTCTCACCATATCCACTTCAAAGCCTAAAGCCAGGCAGTCTGGCTTTTTCACAAAATCATAACAAAATTCTACACATTGGCTGTTTCCATGGATCGACCTGGTAACTGCCCAAGCTCACCCTCTAGCTATAAGTGTGTTGGGAAAAGAACCTACAGGCCTAGCAATGACATCTATGGAAATGCCACGTCTTTGCCACCAGCTGGGCTTCAAGCCCAATGACCAGGATGAATAGGCGACCAGTGATTTAAGGAAAGAAAGAATACTAACACTTCGGGGGGTTTTGCCTTGTAAGTAGCTGAAGAGAGGTATTACAGAGGGGGAACAGTATGTGGGGACCAGAAGTGGGAAAGACCATTCTGAGTGAGCCTGGGGGAGGTGTGGCTTACTCTCCCCACTCTGCTGCCTCCCCAGCAACTCAATCCAACAAGTATTTATTGAGCATGACACTCCCCATCTGCCCTGGCCCTCCCTCTGCAAAAACACTCAGATCTGTTCAAGCTGCAGGGTGAGTTCCATTGCACTTGAACTTGAAACATGAGGTGCCTACTCTTAAAAAGGCAGGCACACAATTTCCAGTATAGGGCAGAAAGGACTCAAGAGGTTTGAGAAAAATAAGGAATATAGCTGACTAGACAAGGCGAAACAATGTCACTTTTGAAAGGGAAAGGAAAGGAGAGAGTAAAAACTTAATTTAACCTTAGGGAGAATAATATATTGACAATCTTTTTTTAAAGACTTCTCAAAACATCCCAGTAGTTTTCTCTAATTAACCTCACCAAACACTGAGTATTTCTTCATTCTTTGCCTCCTCCAGCTTGAATTTATGTTTTATTCACTTATGGATGTGTTAGCAATCTGCTTTTAGAGTTGTACATTAATCCTTCCTTTGACCTTTGAGGAGGTAATATCTTGGTGCTCTCCTGCATGTCTTCATTTAGGATCAGATGATAAGGGACTCAAGTGGCAGAGCTGGGGGTGAACTAGGCTGCCCCTAACAAACATGGCTTCCCTGGAAAAGTCATCCTTCGTTTACAGGATAGGGAGCTCAGAGAGGAGGCACCCCGTGGATGGCTTGAGCCCAGGAAACTATGGTGAGCTATGATGGCATTACTGGATTCCAACCTGGGTGACAGAGCTAGACCCCATCTCTCAAAAAAAAAAAAAAAGAGAGAGAGAGACAAAGGCTGGGGGCGGTGGCTCACACCTGTAATCCCAGCACTTTGGGAGGCCAAGGCAGGGGGATCACTTGAGGTCAGGAGTTCGAGACCAGCCTGGCCAACATGGTAAAACCCCATCTCTACTAAAAATACAGCAATTAGCTGGGCATGGTGGCACACATCTGTAGTCCCAGCTACTTGGGAGGGTGAGGCCGGAGAATTGCTTGAACCCAGAGACGTGGAGGTTTCAGTGGGATATAGAATGAGACTCTGTCTCAAAAGAAAAAAAAAAAAAAAAAAAGAGAGCGAAAGAGGAGGCACCCCAAACCTACAGCTTTGTTCTGTCACATACCATCCATCCTCTAAGAAGCCACATTCAGGCAGTCTCTGAGAGAAAACTCCTTAACCCTTGATGACAGGCCAGCTGCTTCAGAGCAACCAAAACCCTCCGAGTATTCCCAGGCCTCCCCCAGCCTCCACCCCTTTTACTGGGGAGCTGGGAGCTCAAACTGCTAATGTACGCAGAGCTGAGCTAAAGGCACTCCATCCCTCCTCCACTCCCCCAGCAACTCTTGGGGGCTCCTGAGCAAATCCACAAACCTGTATGCCTGAGCAGGGCAAGGTAAATGTCTGTACATGGCCTGGACTTCAGTTCCAGGTCCCCCAGGGCCTGGACTTGAAGTTTTTCTATTATGAAATACTTCGATAGCATTCTTTTAAGTTCATTAAAGCCACCCTTGATTAGCTGCAGTGCTCCCACACAGTAAGGGTCGATCAAGGCGTATGTGGGCCTAAGGTGAAGCATTTAAATGACTGCAAGGCTTGGCATTCAGCTTTGTAGTGACCCTGAGGGGAAAGCACAATGCCAGGCAGAGTTTTCCAAACCAGGAGGTTTGGTGGGGACCATGAGCTGAGCCTGAACACTAGCAGCCAGCTGTTACGAGAACCTCCTACCATCCAGCTGTTGCCAACAACAGCCCCTTCATGAGCTCCACAAACTGGAGAAAACTGGGGCACAGATAACTTAGAATTTTCAAATATCATCCACAACTCTTCCCTTTCTGAGATCAGGATTTGTTTTTGACCTAATAATGTGAGTAGATTTGGCTAATATTTGGTTAATTCATATCCTGCTAACCAAATAATGGAGCCCTCTGTGAAGACTGAACCTAGACGAAGCGGGGAACTGACCAGATTTCCCACCCATCCTTTCTTTGCTTCCACTCTTCCCTGTTCCCACTTCTGTGACAAAGAAGGGTAACATGCATCTCAAAGGATAGCAGAGCTTACTAACCCAAGAAGAGACTGTCCATTCTCACTAACTCACTCTCTGGTGAGCATCTACCTTTGCTCTGAACTGGGAGTGACATACAAGGTTTTCCTTTCCATTGCTTTAAAAGGGCTCCAGGGCCAGGTGTGGTGGCTCATGCCTGTAATCCCAGCACTTTGGGACGCCAAGGCGGGTGGATCACCTGAGGTCAGATGTTGGAGACCAGCCTGGCCAACATGGTGAAATCCCTCCCACCGTCTCTAATAAAAATACAAAATAATTAGCTGGACATGGTGATGCACACCTGTAATCCCAGCTTTTTGGGAAGCTGAGGCAGGAGAAATGCCTGAATCTGGAGGTGGAGGTTGCAGTAAGCCAAGATCGTGCCATTGCACTCCAGCCTGGGTGACAGAGTAAGAGTCCGTCTCCAAAAAATAAATAAATAAGCTGGGCGTGGTGGCTCACGCCTGTAATCCCAGCACTTTGGGAGGCCGAGGCAGGTGGATCACAAGGTCAGGAATTTGAGACCAGCCTGGCCAATATGGTGAAACCTCATCTCTACTAAAAATACAAAAATTAGCCGGGTGTGGTGGTAGGCGCCTGTAGTCCCAGCTACTCGAAAGGCTAAGACAGGAGAACGGCTCGAACCTGGGAGGCAGAGGTTGCAGTGAGCCGAGATCGTGCCGTTGCACTTCATCCTGGGTGACACAGTGAGACTCTGTCTCAAAAAAATAAAAATAAAAATAAAATAAAATAAATAAATAAATAAATAAAATAAAAGGGCTCCAAACTGCCTGTGGAGTAAGGGTAAGCCCAGGCAGGTCTAGTCAGAACACTTCAGCTAGAGTCAAACGTGATAGTGTCAGTAAGTACTCCATAACCAGACCTGCCCCTCAGAACATGCCACACCCTAAAGTCTGAATCCTTTAGCAGGAAGGCTCTATGTGAGTCATCTAAGAATCTGGAGGAAGATGCTCTAACAGTTCTTCCAAGATCAAGGAATAGTGTGGCCCTGATGCCCATCACACCATTCAAAATAAACTGAATTCAGCAGAAAATACAGGCATAGTGTTCTCTTGGCTATTAAAGCCCACCAGCCACTGTGGTAACACCCAAATTAGCACCATCACTATGAAAGTTTTGCATTACTGCCTCCAACTTTCTAAAGATCTGTATGTCTAGAACGTGAGAACAATGTCCTCTTGCCATCACAGCCCACTGTTGTTCTCACCCCTCTGACACTGACCTCAAACGGTTTAAGATCTCTTAGCTCCATGTTATATAAGTGAGACCTTCTCGTACTATATAATCCTTTGCTCTCCAAAATACTGAAGAACACATGGACTCACACTCCTTTGGGTACCAAAGAGATAAAGCAGTTAAGCAGCTAGCCCCCACTTTCAAGGATGTCATCACTGGTGATAACATTTAAGAGTCAGATGCTTCAGCAGTGCATTTTGCTGACCATGTATGTGCCTGGTGCTGGCAAAGCTGTCAAAAGCAACAGTTAGCAGTGTTGGGCTAGGAAGTGTCTGGTGTTTTAATGCTTCCCAAACAGAAGCTGCCTCAATCACAGGTTTTAGAAGGGCAATTGTAGCTCTTAAAGGATTTTAACTACACCCCCAGGCCTCATTATAGCAAGATGATGCCTTGGCATGGAAAGGTTGGAACTGTCTTCTAATCTCCAGCCTGTTTCTGGTACCAGTAGCCATGTGGACCAGTTTGCTGAGGGCTTTCTCTTAGGGACTCTAATATGCAACCTCCTTTTTATGGTTCCAGACCTATCTAAACACCCATCCCCCAAGAAATAAGTTTTCAAAGCATTGCAAAGAAAGGCGTTTAACAATTTAATAACATAAGCACTGCAGCCTTGTATTCACGAAACAGCCATCCTGGGGAACCTAATCGACATTTGATATAAACTACCTTTCTTATGTCCCCGTGGGGAAGCCAATATTTTAGGGCAACCATGACTACTGCCAGCTCTCCTTTATCTGTTCAGAAAAATAAAAGGTAATGAAAAAAATTCAAAACAGGAGATAAGCCTAAAGTAATTTCCATCTGATTGTGAAATATGTTCACCGCAGTTGTGGGCTGTCAGGTTGGGGGAAACGGGTTAAGAGACGAGAGGGGGCAAATTTGCCTAACAGTTAAGGTTTTATGTCAATTCAAATTAGCTTATGTCTACCGAACACATCACCTGACAATGGTGGGGGTGGAGAGGCTGGATTCACACATGACCATGTTCTACAAAGATTGAGAACTGACTGGAAGCAGGTGACCCTCTTTTCTTTTGCCTTAAAATATGAGTGGGACTACAGGCTTGTTCATTTTCTTTACCCCCTTAGAATTTTCTGAAGTTTATATTACACATGTTTGAAACTGATCTTTATATAGGAAAAACAGGTACACTGTTTGAGACAAGAGTTGGCAAACTTTTCTGTAAAGTGACATATAGTAAATCTTTTAGGCTTTGTGGGCCCTACAGTCTTTATCACAACTCTTCACCAACAGCACAAAAGCAGCCCTAGACAATATTTAAATGAAGCAGTGTGGCTGGTTCCCATAAAACTTTATTTACAAAAACAGGTCCACGGCCAGATATGGCCTGTAGACTATAACTGCCAATCTCTGGTTAAAGAAGGTTCTGGTGGTCAGAAGAGGTTCCAAGGCAGCATTTAGCTTCCCTGGCACCCAGCTGGTCCCAGTGGGGCTGGTCCACTGGAGAAATAATTTGCAAAGCTAGATTAACATTATCTTCATTCTAGGAACATACAGACACACTAAACAAGATAGGCAGGACTAGAACCCAGAACAATTCACCTCCTAGTCCTATTTTGTCCTTCATCATGGTCCTGGAAGAGCATAAAAGTTAGCAGCCTCTAAGTGACATAAGACACAAAAGAGAATTTAATTTAAGGGAGAATTGCAGTAAAAAATTTATCTTAGGTTTCTATTACCCACTAGTGGCTCTTAGCTTTTCTAGAGCTGACTTTCATTTTTCTTTCCACTCTCTTCAGCCTTCCTCACTCCTAGCCCAGGCTCATAAAAATGAAGCCATTCCTTATTTTACGAAGACATACCTTATGGATGAATGGTTGCAGAAGGCAAATCCTGCTTTTTACACCATAACCCTTTTCACAAGGTCTAATATGTCTTGTCAAGAACACAGCAGGATGTGTGGTGGGGAGATAACTGCACAGCCCTGAGCGTTACATCACTTTGAGATGGGCAAGAGAAACAGTGACGACACTTAATTGTTCCTGAAGCCCAGTCCCAGCTCACATGCCTTTTTAAACAGCTGGGTTTCAGAGCTCTGTTTAGAAAGCTCATTTTAAAAGATGAGAGAATAAAAATGCAAGAGGAGGCCCTGAAATTCTGAAACCTGTAGTACTGGTTTCAGATCAATCTGGGTTTGCTCTTTGAAGCCTGAAAAGGCAATGGGCTCTGGCCAACAGTGCTCTCACCTTGGCGAGCAGAAGGAATAATAATATAAGCAGCACTTTTATAAATTTCTCATGTGCCAGGCACGTTTTAAGCACTTTCTATCTATTAACTCATTTAATTCTTATGATATAGATATTATTATCCACAGATGAGGAAACTAAGACACAGAAAGAACTTCCTCAAAGTCACACATCTAGTAAATGGCAGAACCTGGATTTAAAACCCAGGCATTCCAGTTCCCAGTGCCATTCTCTTAAAGGTTTCTGACTACAAGGGGTTTCCTTTTATCCCATATACTCTACTGTCCTAGAGAAAACCACCTCTGGTGCTTTCTAAGGCCAAGGAATGGAAATAATGTGAACACATATGTGGGCTTAAGTTAACATGTAAAAGCCCTGATGTGCCTCCAAAACAGAGGCCAGGTACATTCCCCTAATGCCTGGCCACAAAGAAGGTCACATGCTCTGGCTACTCTCTCCTCCTATTTTTTCCCCTCTCCTGCCATACTGAAAATCTACAGATAATCCCCCCGACTACCAACTAGGCGAATGCCTTATTAAAGCTTCTGGGATATTAATAAGTGGATAAATTATTGATCAGCCCAATCTATAAGCAAGAGTCCACCCAACTTGCCCTAAATCACCTGACAAGTTATGCAGAGCTCTAGCTTCCTACATTTCTACCAGTATCCCAGGGCCTCTGGCTCTATAAAAGGAGCAGGCCATGTAATGAACCCAGACATCCAAACCTACATTCATCTCCCTTCCACAGCATCCACCAGCAATTGTCCTTTTAATATTAGTTCTATAGTAGACACAAAATAACTGATCTTAAAATATGATTGCTTATCAGTTTCCAGCTACTATACAGGTAGGCTTTCTGTTGTTTTCCACTAAAAGTGACTAAGGTTCTGGTTCTTGTTCTACCAAGTTCCCGGGGTTTCAAGGAAGCCCAAACAAAACCAACAGGTTTGTAGTCGTGTGGTTTGCTTTATAACTCATGATAGGCATGAGTTAGTCTGGGCATTGCCTTACTCCGCACCACCAGATTCTAAACATACTTTTACTACTTGGTCACCATCTTGCTACCAGATTTGACCAAGTTTCTGCATCCCAAGATGTGATGCTAACATATACAGTGGAAAGTCCAGAAAGACTTGGAGGCTTTCTACCTCAGAGATCCTCTTAATCCCATTCCTACCTAGCAAGGAGTAGCCCTGTAGTAGCTACTACTCTGTAATAGCCCCGCAGAAGCAGGAAGATGTGCAGTAACTAGGCTTAGTAATCATCAGAAGCTCAAGAGACTCTGCTTTAGAGAATGTCATTAACCGTTAAGATGGCAGGGATCATGACTTTTGTACATTTGGTAGAGGCTCCGGCTTTGGAAGTGTGCAATGATCTTTTCACATCTGGTGTGAATCAAATACAAGCCTCACTTTCAACTTATTGCCAACCTCCTCATGCAAGTAGGTTCCTTTTCCCGTTCCTAAGTACTTGCATTTGTGGCATCCGTCACAGATTGGAGTACGAAAGCAAGGTTAAGTTTGCTTCTCCCTAGTTTCCCCACAGCCACCACATCAAGCTGTTATTAAGAACCCATTTCAGTGCTGTTCAGAAAGTGGGGTACTTGCCACCGTGCACTTGACTGTAGCCCTCACCCCACTGCCACGTTGGCTGCAATGCCCAGGACAAAACAGCCTTGGTGGGTAGGGGGATGAAGGGGGTAGAAAGGCAGGGGGCAAAACTGCCCAGGTCTCTCCCCGCTACACACACACACACACACACACACACACACGTTGCACACAAACGATGGTTGGAATGAGACAGCCATATTAAGCAGGTCAACAATCTGGGAACATACAACTTCTGGGACACAGGGAGAAGAATGTAGGGAGCGTGCCATTTGCACCACGGTAAAAGCCGTTAAACTAACTTATTCCAAAGGGCTGAGAAGAAATCAGCTCCAGGAGGTGGCATAAAGGGAAGCGCACGTGAAGTGGTGGAGAATGGAACTCCAGCGCAGTAGAGAGGGATGCTGGGGCCAAACTCAAGCTGGAGAAGAAACACATGGCTGCACGGGGCTCTGCTCCATGCCCCTCCCCCTCCCCGTGCAGGCGTCCAGCGCCCACCGACTCCTGCTCCCAGCGCCAACCCTCCGCACGGGGCGCCCCCACCACCCGCCACTCCTCCTCACGCCTCGCTCCCACCCCCTGCATCTTCCACTCACCCCACACGACACCTCTGCCCACTTTTCGGTTACGCCCCCAAAGCCAGCCTCCATCTGCCAGGTCCCTCCCCTCACCTCCGGGACCCGACTCCCCGCACACTCCGTCCCAGTGGTGCTGCCCACGTTTCAAGGCTCCTCGCTCTCGCTCCCTCCGCCCTCATAGACTCTGAACGCCCCCTTTCTCTTCCCTCGCCCCCATCCACTTGGGAAAGTGGCAGACCCTCACTTCTCCCCGTCCCCTTCCCCCGGTCACGCGCCCCCCCTCCCCCAACGGCTCCTCCCACGGCACCCGCTCCAGGCCCGGCTCACCTGCACGGCCACCCCCGTCCCGGCGCTGGTGCGGCTGCTGCAGCTGGAAGGGAATCGTGGCCCTGAGCGGCTGCAGCCCAGCCCGGGGGGAGCCGACGGGGGCTGGTGGAGAGCAGCCCCGTCGGAGCCCCCCGGACCCTCCGCGCCCCGGCCCCCAGGCACCTCCGCCTCTGCCGCCCGCTGCGGCCCCTGCCATAGCCCGCCCGGCTGGCTGCCTCAGCCCCACAGCGAGCCCCGCACAGCCCCCCAACCCCCGCTGCCGCTGCTTATCTGCTCTACGGGGCGGGGACCGGCCCCCTCATCCTAGAGCTGTCATTGGACTGCGAAAACCCAGACCTTCCACCCCGGCCAATCCACGGCTTATCCTTCCCTTTCCGAGGATGATTGGTCGATGTGCCTAGCGATCCAAGCCAAGACCCCACCCTCACACCGCCCCCTTCGGCTTTCCAACATCCCAGGAGCAGCTGATTGGCCTGTACAGAAGAGGGCTGGTTCTCCAGCGCCACCAATGAGAAGACTCGGAATAGGGGAGCGTCACACCCAGTCCCAGGTAGTATGCAAATATAATGTCACGTGACGTCAGGCTGAGCTGGAGAGTGGGGGCGGCGCTGGGTGTAGGTTGGAATCAAACACTAGTGAAATAATTTTTGGGGGCGGGAGTAGGGAGCAGTGTCAAACTTTAAACAGTTGAGTCCCTGAATCACCCAGAAAGCGATACCTTCAAAAAGTATTACATTTAATTTAACCTAAAAAACATTAGTTTTAAATCCTTATAGGATCTCAGTGCTACTTACAACCTCCAAACTAAGAGCCTACAAATTAATGCAAGGTTTGCATATTATTTGCATGTGATTTGCATTATATTTGTGCATTTAATGGCGACCTTGCCTCATGTGACACTCACATCTGTCTTTCTCCACATTTCCAAGTCCCTACTTGGTGTTGATCCAACCTTAAAAAAACAATTGCTAGCCTGTAAATTAAATTGGGACTCTGAAAAGAAGCAGGGAATTTCCCTTCAGAGTCGTCCACTCCAAGTCTAGCTCAGCAGAGTGAAAGGAACAAAGCGACTAAAAAACTTGCCCAAGTTTGCACCGTGACTCCGTTAACAAATCCTGGTCTTCCCAGATCAATGCTCTCTGACCTACAAGTCAAAATGAGAGTGGAAGGTCCCCAAAGAGAATGCACACAGTTGTGAAAAGCACATGCTGCAATATATATAAAGGGATTTGGGAAAGAAAATAACATTTAAGATACTATTAAAAAGCATTATGCTTCAAAAGAAAAAAAATTACTCTTGGTATTTGTTAATCATTTTGTTCTACATATGGAAAAAGCAAAAGTCAATCAACCCTGGATTGTCTGTGATTAGGGACCATCCAAATAATTGAATAATTCCCTCCAGATTTATATTTAGCTGTGAATTCTATTTTTGATCTTGCTACAGATTTTTCTTTCTATTTCTGTTTTTGCCCAGTTTAATGTTAAAAAGAAGATATTCCCTGAAGCCATACTAACTAATCAGAGAAAAAGAGGTAATCTGGGAGCCTGCTGTGAGGCAAGGAGAGGTCATTCTGGGATTAAATATTGAAAGTAGATAATACCCAAAGTAGAAATTCAAGAGTGGGTTGAATATTAAAAGTAGCCTACATACACTGAATGAATTAAGGCAATGGAACATCCTGAAGAAAGGTTTTCTTTGCAAAGAGTGTACTTTTGCAGTTTTGAAGGATTTACCTCAAGATCTGACATTTGAACTGTTTTATTGATTGAAGAATTGCTGTACTACTTTTCCATGAAGAGGACAACCTAATCAAAGACAGAGAATAATAAAAATTGATGAACTGATTAAAAACTCAGTTTTTATAAGTTTAATTAACTCAGTTGAAAAAAGATATCTTGCATTTATATTGTTCCTCAATTTCAAGTAGTTCAAAGTCTTCATATACTTTTTAAAAATCCTCATGACAATTTGGAAAAGGAAAAACGTGGATTCTTACCATGGTGCAAGTAGTGAAAATGAAGCCCAAAGAAGTGAGTCCTTTTGATTCCTAGCTCAAATCTCTAACACATCAATCATATTGAACCACCCTGCCTCACATCTTCATTAATAAAATCAGTAATGGTAGCAACGAATATTCATTGAATTCCTCTCTCCATGCTAGGTACATGTTAAGTACCATGCATACCTTATCTTATTTAATGCTCAAGATCACACTTGTGAAATGGGTATTATTCCCTCTTCACTGAAACTTCAGGGAGAAGTACAGTAACATGCCCAAGGTTACCCAGGTAGCCTGACTCCAGAGCTGAGCTCCTGATCTCTATGAGTGTAAAATTTTCTTAAGAACACAGGATTACTGTTTATGTCTTACATAAAGAGTCTCCAAAGATGCAAATCTCATTAAGATGTTAAAATTAACATCTGTCTAGTGTTTTATAGCTTTCACATACATTATCTCATTTAATTATCACAATAGGCATGTAAGGCAGAAAATGCAGATATTATTGTCCTCATTCTTCAGGAGGTTAAGTTCTACAGAGGCTAGGTGACTTGCCCAAGATCATCTTAGTAAATGGCAGACCTAGGACTTACATCCTTGGTCTTTTGACTCCAGATTCAATGCTTTCCCAACCAACACTCAACTTCTAGACCATTGGTCCTGCCTGAGAGGCAAAAGGTAGATTAGTTGTTCTTTTGAAAGCTTTTCTTGTCTGACAACTTATACTATGTTAGGACCCCTCAACATGTAAATTCTCAGTCTTAGGAGACGATGAGTGGTTTTTATTGGCTGAGCCAGACAATGTGTGTTTAGAAGTAAAGCCCTAGGATGAGGATCTTGAAACACTTTGGGTAAGTGGCTTCCTCTCTCTGTGCCAGAATCACCCCTGCTTCATCAACCTCACAGACTTGTTCTAAAAATAAGGCGACACATTATTGTACAGATGCTTTCTTCCCTCAGAGAGAGGAGTAATATGCATGGTTCCGTGGATACTGTGTTTAAACTTTATTCCAAAGCCAAGGTACCAGAAATTAAGAACCTGGACAGTAGAAAAAGAGCCAGTGGAGGTGGTAAAGCTGAAGAAATGGATCTTCTGAGTCCAGAAAGTCATGGTCTTTCTTGATAAGTTGCTGGCAAGACACTAAAGTTGATCCTAGCTGGAGGAGTGACAAGGGAGGCATGCATAGGAGAATTTGGTCCTCTCCTTACTAGGTATCATGCTCAACCAGCTGTCTCTTATTCTCTTCTCTATCACTAATAGCTTCTCCTGGCATGGGCATGATGGGAGGATAAGGACTACCTCTGAAGATGAACCCCTGTCTGCTTCCTCCAATGAAAGAAGCCTTGGCTTTGGGGAGGCTGTGTGCTGCTAAGGGGAGATGCCTTGCACTCATTACAAAGCATCTAACTTGCAACAAAACTTTGCTACTGCCCTTACTGTCATCCTTATCAACATCATTGCCATTAATTAATTAGCTCATCACAAGTTTATTGAAATGACCATTATGTGCCAGACACTGAGCTAGGCACTAAGCTCTGAATGACAATAATGTTCAGAGACATTGTCCCTGTGCTGAAGTTCACAAGCCAGTAGGCCGTGAAGCCTGTATGCAGAAGTGGCCCTGGGCTAGATGCTATTTCATTTGGGATACATGACCTGGTTCCTGCTTTCAGAGACTTTGGATCAGAGGATCACACTTAAAAACATCAAAAGTAGAGGACTGGCCGGGCGTTGTGGCTCACGCCTATAATCCCAGCACTTTGGGAGGCTGAAGCAGGTGGATCACCATGTAAGGAGTTCAAGACCGGCCTGGCCAAGATGGTGAAACCCCATCTCTACTGAAAATACAAAAAATCAGCCAGGCATGGTGGCAGGCGCCTGTAATCCCAGCTACTAGGGAGGCTGAGGCAGAGAATTGCTTGAACCCAGGAGGTGGAGGCTGCAGTGAGCCAAAATCGCACCACTGTGCTCCAGCCTGGGCAACAGAGCAAGACTCTGTCTAACAACAACAACAAAAAGTAGAGGATTAAAGACACTAAGTGCATCAATAATTTTTTTTAATCTATAAGAGACTTATTTGCTTTATGGGTTTCCAACAGCAAATGCTTAGGCCCATGACTGCAGCATGCTCTTGGGATGTCCACAGCTAAATGTCAGAAATAAATGAGGACTCAAGGAATTGGCATTATTTTTCCTACAGGTGTAAGTCAGAGATACAGCCATTCCCCAAGCAGTCCCTATGAGGTTTCAAGTCTTTTTTTTTTTTTTTTGAGACGGAGTCCCGTTCTGTCGCCCAGGCTGGAGTGCAGTGGCCGGATCTCAGCTCACTGCAAGCTCCGCCTCCCGGGTTTACGCCATTCTCCTGCCTCAGCCTCCAGAGTAGCTGGGACTACAGGCGCCCGCCACCTCGCCCGGCTAGTTTTTTTTGTATTTTTAGTAGAGACGGGGTTTCACCATGTTAGCCAGGATGGTCTCGATCTCCTGACCTCGTGATCCGCCCGTCTCGGCCTCCCAAAGTGCTGGGATTACAGGCTTGAGCCACCGCGCCTGGCCGAGGTTTCAAGTCTTAAAAGTTGCACGAGTCTAAGATACTACCAAGGGCAAAAGGCTGTGGGGACTTTTGACAGATCAGAGGATCAGCAGGGAAGCCTTAGCCTGCTGGCTACTGAATTGAGAGGAACTTTCCACTCCTGAAGGACCTCGCTGGGCCTACATCCAGGGCACCTTGAATTCCACCCTGTGCCTCCATTTATGCCACAATAACCAACAAGAATGGGAGTTTCAAATCACTATTTTTACCCTTCAAAATATGACACCCAGTAGCAATTATTCAGCAGACTAGAGAAGTCTTGGTATTCCTTGGTACCTGGAAGACAGTCTCTGAACTTCCTAGTAAATTCTAAGTGCTTACGTCTTTGCTCCCCTCTCCAAGTTCCAAAATAATAAAACAGAAAATAAGATGACGCAGATACACTGTGTCTCTTTCCGACCTACCTCCTTTACTCAGCCTCTGTCTGAAATGTCAGGACTGGCTCCTCAGGGAACAAGATCCTGAGGAAATGGGGTCAGAACTGAAGGAGCAAAGCAGCCTGAGAGGGATTGGGAAGGAGGGTTGAGGGAATGAATGAGGTTATGGGAACAGAGTAGGGAGGGGGGTCCTAGCCCTCAGCATCTCTTCCCACTCTGGTGCCTCCCTCTCCCTGCATCCCTTCCCTCTTACTCTCAGGGTAGCCAGATGGCCTGGATTTTGACCTTCAGTACTTTCTCTGACTCATTTTGTTCCCTGCTGTGGCCCACCACATGCTGTCTTCTTTCTTAGTTCTCTCACTTGTTCCTTCTTCATTCAGACTGGCTGACATTCACCCCTTCAGTCTCCTTTTGCTCTCAGTGGGCATCTACTTTCCTTGCTAAATGGCAGCCCTTTTAAAATGAAGATTCTCGGCTGGGTGTGGTGGCTTATGCCTGTAACCCCAGCAGTTTGGGAGGCTGAGGCGGGCAGATCACTTGAGGCCAGGAGTTCAAGACTGGCCTAGCCAACATGGTGAAACCCCGTCTCTTCTAAAATACAAAAATTAGCTGACCATGGTGGCGTGCGCCTGTAGTCCCAGCTACTTGGGAGGCTGAGGTAGAAGAATCCCTTGAACCTGGAAGGTGGAGGCTGCAGTGAGCCGAGACCGTGCCACTGCACTCCAGCCTGGGTGACAGAATGAGACTCCGTCTCAAAAATAAATTAAATAAATAAATAAATAAATAAATAAAATGAAGATTCTCATCCTTGACAATAAATGATATGGTGTAAGTTTTCAAACAGGTAAAGGGTAAATGCAGGATCAGAGACATTAAAACTCTAGAATAGGCCAGGCGCGGTGGCTCACGCCTGTAATCCTGGCACTTTGGGAGGCCAAGGCAGGTGGATCACAAGGTCAGGAGATCGAGACCATCCTAGCTAACACAGTGAAACCCCTCTATACTAAAAATATGAAAAAAATTAGCCGGGCGTGGTGGCGGGCGCCTGTAGTCCCAGCTACTCTACTCGGGAGGCTGAGGCAGCAGAATGGTATGAACCCAGGAGGCGGAGCTTGCAGTGAGCTACTGCACTCCAGCCGGGGCGACAGAGCAAGACTCCATCTCAAAATAAATACACAAATAAATAATAATAAAATAAAACTCTAGAATATTGGACTTAATGGCACTCTAAGAAAAATACAAAGTAGATTTTAAACAAACAATTGGAAGAAACATTAGAAACTATATGTGATTCAGCCTCTCACATTACAGACCTAGAAACAGATGCCCAGACAAGGGAAGGACTTGTCAGAGGCCATTCAGCAAATCAGAGACAAGCAAAGGACCAGGACTTCTGCATCCCGTTCAGTGCTGCCTCAAAACATAAACGACTTCTAAAAGAATTTAGGGCCAGGCATGGTGACTCATGCCTGTGATCCCACTACTTTGGGAGGCCAAGGTAGGCAGATCATGAGGTCAGGAGATCAAGACCAGCCTGACCAACATGGTGAAACCCTGTCTCTACTAAAAATACAAAAATTAGCTGGGCGTAGTGGTGCGTGCCTGTAATCCCAGCTACTCGGGAGGCTGAGGCAGGAGAATTGCTTAAACCCAGGAGGCAGAGGTTGCCATGAGCTGAGATCGCGCCACTGCACTCCAGCCTGGTTGACAGAGACTCCGTATTAAAAAAAAAAAAAAAGAATTTATATGGAGTACTTTTCAGCCACAAAAAGGAACAAGCTACTGATATTTGCTACAGCATGAATGAACCTTGAAAACATTATGCTAAATGAAAGAAATCGGCCGGGCGCGGTGGCTCAAGCCTGTAATCCCAGCACTTTGGGAGGCCGAGACGGGTGGATCACGAGGTCAGGAGATCGAGACCAACCTGGCGAACACGGTGAAACCCCGTCTCTACTAAAAAATACAAAAAAACTAGCCGGGCGATGTGGCGGGCGCCTGTAGTCCCAGCTACTCCGGAGGCTGAGGCAGGAGAATGGCATGAACCTGGGAGGCGGAGCTTGCGGTGAGCTGAGATCCGGCCACTGCACTCCAGCCTGGGTGATAGCGAGACTCCGTCTCAAAAAAAAAAAAAAAAAAAAAAAAGAAAGAAACCAGGCGCAAAGAACTACATATGTTATGATTCCATGTACATGAAATGTCCAGAAAGGTAAATTTACAGAGAGAGCAAGCAGATTTGTGATTCCTTGGACTGGAGGTGGGAGCAGTGATTACCTGCCAATCAACACTTTTTCAAACTCTTTGGGGTGATGGGACTGTTCCTAAGCTAGAATATTATGATAGTTGCACAATTCTATAAATATACTTAAAAATAATAGAATCGGCCTGGTGTGGTGGCTCACGCCTGTAATCACACCACTTTGGGAGGCCAAGGTGGGAGGATCACTTGAACCCAGGAGTTCAAGATCAGCCTGGTCAACATGGTGAAACCCTGTCTCTACAAAAAAATACAAAAATTAGCCGAGTGTGGTGGCGCATGCCTGTAGTCCCAGCTACTCGGAAGGCTGCGGCTGGCAGATCTGTTGAGCCTGGGAGGTGGAGGTTGAGTGAGCCATGATCATACCACTGCACTCCACCCTGGGTGACAGAGTGAGACCCTGTCCCAAAAAAGTAAAAATAAAAATAGGCTGGGCATGGTGGCTCACAACTGTAATCCCAGCGTTTTGGGTGGCCACGGTGGGTGAATCACTTGAGGTCAGGAGTTCAAGACCAGCTTGGCCAACATGGAGACACCCCCCCCACTCTACTAAAAATATAAAAATTAGCTGGGCGTGGTGGCAGGTGCCTGTAATCCCAGCTACTAGGGGGCTGAGGCAGAAGAATCATTTGAACCTGGGAGGTGGAGGTTGCAGTGAGCCGAGATTGTGGCACTGCACTCCAGCCTGGGCAACAGAGCGAGATCTCTGTCTCAATGAATAAATAAATAAATAATAGAATTATACATGAGTAATGGGTGAATTTTATGGTTTATAAATTATACCTCGACCAAGCTGTTTTGAAAAACAAAAAAGGATTTAGATAAATTTATCTCTGAGAGATTGATGATGTGTGGGAGACTCTGCTGATCTTTTCAGGGTAATATCCCAGGAAACAAATATACCTGCCCTTAAGATATCCCTAAAGAGTCACTGTGAGAGACAGAAGATGTGGCTCTTTGGACTATGGAATATCCAGGCTAGTATTTCTCATTAAAAAAAAAAGCCCTCCTGCACTAAAATATATAAGCTTCCTAAGGAAAGCAGGTATGTCTTGGTCATCTCTCCATAATACCTAGCACTGTGACCAGCATGCAGATGGTACTTCATGAAAAGTGAATTAAAGTACACTCTAGTTCTGCTGTGTCATGTGGGTACCTTGAGAAACCAGTTGGTTTCTAGAGCAGTGCCTTAGTGGGAACAGTTTGCATCCTCCACACCTGACTTTCCCAGGCACACCCTCCCAGAGGAAAGTCTGTGGAGAGGGGATGCTGGTTGAGTACATTCCCAGGAGACTGTGTATAAACCAAAAGATCTGTTTCATGCCCCACTTTAAATTTCTTTCTTCTCCACTGTTCCCACTTACCTTCTTCAAGTCTCCCTCAAAACTACAATTGTCCCCAGGGGCAAATAAGTTACAGTATCTTTGACATTCTCCACCTGATTCTACATCCACTCCCTCTCCCTTCCCTTCACACCATGCACCAAATCAGGCATCAAGTATCATCAAAAGAGCCAGGTACGGTGGCTCACACCTGTAATCCCAGCAATTTGGGAAGCTGAAGTGGGAGGATTAATTGAGCTCAGGAGTTCGAGACCAGCCTGGACAACATAGTGAGACCTGGTCTCTACTAAAAATTTTAAAAATTAGCCAGGTATGATGGGGTGTACTTGTAGTCCCAGCTATTTGGGAGGCTGCGGTGGGAGGATTGCTTAACCCAGGAGATCAAGGCTGCAGCAAGCTAATATTGTGTCACTACATTCTAGCCTGGGCAACTGAGGGAAACTCTGCCTCAAAAAAAAAAAAAAAGTAGCATCAAAATCCAGTTCAAGCTGGGTGTGGTGGCTCACGCCTGTAATCCCAGCACTTTGGGAGGCCAAGGTGGGCGGATCATGAGGTCAGGAGATTGAGACCATCCTTACTAACAAGGTGAAACCTCATCTCTACTAAAAATACAAAAAAATTAGCCAGGCGTGGTGGTGGGTGCCTGTAGTCCCAACTACTCAGGAGGCTGAGGCAGCAGAATGGTGTGAACCCAGGAGGCGGAGCTTGCAGTGAGCCCAGATCGCACCACTGCACTCCAACCTAGGTGACAGAGCGAGACACTGTCTCAGAAAAAAAAAAAAAAAAAATCACTTTGGGGGCTCCCCATTCAGTGAAAGAGTTTTTAAAATTAGACACATAGAATTAGGTACAGTGCTTTGGAAGGGGTCTGTGAGAGTGAGGGGTTCTGACTCCCTAAGTTTCACTAGCATCACTGTAAATCTACTTCTCACCCCACCCTCTGGCCCCCGTCTTTTGCCCAGGCTGGAGTGCAGTGGCGCCATCCCAGCTCCCTGCAACCTCTGCCTCCCAGTTTCAAGAAATTCTCCTGCCTCAGCCTCCTGAGTAGATGGGATTATAGACATGTGCCACCATGTCCAGCTAATTTTTGTATTTTTAGTAGAGATGGGGTTTTGCCATGTTGGCCAGACTGATCTCAAACCCCTGACTTCAAGTGATCTGCCTGCCTAGGCCTCCCAAAGTGCTGGGATTACAGGCATGAGCCACTGTGCCCAGCCACTGTAAATCTACTTCTGACTGAAAGAATGAAGCCCAGTTATATCCCACCCAACACTTCAACCCTGACTGAATTTGGTGTCTATTCCTGGTTTTTACTGTGGATTTCCTGTCCCCAACACATCTACTCCACAAGACGGCCCTGGCTCAACAAAATGGCCTTGGCAGTCAAGTCTCTCTATCTGATGAAAAAGTCCCAAAGGGCTGACTGACATTCCTCCCACTTAGTAACTTAGTGGCTCTTAGAACAGTGCTGCTTTTAGCAGGTGATTTCTCCTGCTGTGCATGGTGGAAGATGAGGACTTTGTACCCAATTCTGGAAGCCCCTGATGGTTCAATGCCTCGAGGAGTTGCGTTGTGCAGCAGAAGGGCCTGGAATGTTCCAGTACCTTCCACTAGTGGCCTCTGTGACCCCTGCTTCCATTCAACTTTGGCAAAGGCCTGGTAGTCTACAAAGTAGCCTTTATTCTGCTGGGGTAGGAAGCAGCTTGGCCTTGCTTCTTTCTTGCCACTCTGATAATATCACACAAGTTGGCACCTTCCCTGGAAGTCCCACCCAAAAGCTCAGTCCAACTCTCTGGCCTCCTGGGTGTTTGCCCAGAATGCCGAGTTAGGGTTTAGATACCAATCCTGTCGATTTCTTTGCCCTGTACACCCAATTCTGAATTCTTCTCCTGATTAGAAACCATGGGATTCCTGAACCAGTGGTGGGTTTGCATTCCTTGAAATGCCAAAAAAGCACCACCCCCCTCTCCTCATACGCCTGTGAAGATAGTAACATCAAGGCTCCAGGAAGGAAGTAACACAGCCAACAGCCATGATGTAACTGGCCACGTGCCCCTGCTTTACAGTGCAGAAGGCTTCCACTTGCTGGGTGCTGACTACAGGCTAAGCAATTTACACACATGGTCTCATTTGATCCTCATGACTACCCTATACAGTTGGTATAATCATCCCCATTTCACAGGTGAGGAAGTCGAGGCACAGAGAGGTTAAAAAATGTACTGGTGGTTATACAGCTAAAAGGGACAAGTCCAACTGCTTTCAAAGACTGTGCACAACCACTACTGAGGGGCTCAGTGGACTAGGTCAGAGAGACCCAGACCTAGGCAAGTGAGAAATACAGGCCAGACCAGTCATTCCCCTGCCTCTCTGTCGCCTTCCCCATCCCTAAACACTCTAGAGCTCTGATTTTGTTTATAATGCTAAGAAATTACGGAGGTGCGTCTAGAGGTTTCTAGCTGCTCCTGGTACGGGAGTTGAACTATTCTGTGAAAGGATTATTATTTAATATTATGTCTCTGCCTCCAGAAGACTAGCCTAGGACCAAATCCATTCCCTTTCTCCAAGCTTCCTACCTTGGGGGAGGAGAGCAAGATGGAGAAAGCTGGGGGGTTTCCATGAAGGAGAAACCAGAAGATTAAAGGAGAAGGAGGCTGCCAGAGCTAGGGAACCGGGACTCCTAAGACACTTCAATAGCGTGCCAGCGAAAGTAGGAAAGCTCTTTGTGGGGTCAAAAGTGAAGCTGCAAGAGGAGGCCCTAGGGGAGACTTGGCGGAAGGGGGTAGAAGAGGAGGTAAGAATCTATACAGGACCAGAAGTGTGTTTGGATTCTGAAACTACCAAAAATCAAAAGAGAAAAGGACTCACTCCTTGACTCTGTCTCCCCACCTCTTGGGTGGGGCAGCCAAATAAGGGGAATTCTTGCGGGACTGTGCTCTCCATTGCCAGAAAACACTGGCTGCATCGCCTGCCCAGCCTGCCAGAATGCTGCTGGAAAGAGTGGCTGGCCGCTGTGTTTGGTTGATTAATGATGGGCACCCCTGCCTGCTGCCCATTCTCTCTTTTCTCCCTGCTTAGCTTGCAGCCTTCTGCCTGGCAGGGAGCCTCAGGGTAGGGGTGGGGGAACAGGGTCCTCCAGACAGTATTTAATACTCAGTGATTTATAGGCTGCTGGAAGGGGAGGGGTGGGAAGCAAAGAGGGAAGCCCCAAGCCTAGTTTTCATGAGGCACCAGTGCACCACTGACAAGAGTCAAGGTATGTCTTTTCCTGATGCCTATTCCTTCAGACCCAGCTTTGGGACAGGATGCAGCCTTCACCCCTCCTGGGGCCTGGGACTCTGTAGTATCTTGTACGAGACCTGTGGAACTGGCTGGAGTGAGGCTAATGGACACACATCCAAATCCTCAACCTTTTCTTTAAGCTCCACACTGCTGGGAGAGGGAAGAAATAAGTGAGGCCAAGCAGCTCAATAGCTGTTTTTGGAGGATTTTTTTTTTTTAATGTTCAAGAATTCTTTTAAACCCTCCATGGCTCCAAGAAAAACTATTTGAAATGTCCCTTCTTATGGGGCCAGGGGGTTAAGTGCCAGGGATGGAAGGCTAAATGCCAGGGATGCTGGTTGCAGGGATTCTTGGGACCGGAGCTAATGGCCTCCCTGCTGTGGGCTCAGGAATGCCAGGCCCAGGCACTGGTTGCCCTGAGAGATGCAGCCATTTTTACTTCTGACTGAAGGGCACCACCTTCTGGGATTTTCCCTTCTCTGGTGGGAAACAGAGTAGAATATGCCAAGGGACCAAGGGTCTGTGCCCAAGAGTGGAGGGCACTGAAGGCGATAGCACGGAGGCACTGGGGTAGGGCGAGACCAATGACTTATACAGCTTAGAATTTGGTCCTTCCTGGTGGGAAGAAGATGCACTTTGTGGGAGCACACGGTAATTGCCCTTCGTAAGGATGATCTCAAAAGGTCAACGGATGGGCCTTGAATAGCCCTAATGTCCCTGAAACAGTCCATTGTGTAGCTATTGTCTATACATGTAAAGGAACCCTTCTTGACCCTATTCATACTTTTCTTTTTTTGCCTCTGGGGTTTCCCAAGTGAATAATTGCATACTACCTTATTTATCTTTCGACTCAAGTCTACCTCCTTTAAGCTAACAACAAAAATAGTTCAGAACACATTTCTTGAGTCCCTATTAAGTGCCAGGCATCATGTTAGGTGCTGGAGATACGCAGATAAATAACACACAGTCCCTCCTCTGGGGAATCCACAGTCCGTTTTTTAAAAAATGACCCTTGGCCGGGCGCGGTGGCTCAAGCCTGTAATCGCAGCACTTTGGGAGGCCGAGACGGGCGGATCACGAGGTCAGGAGATCGAGACCATCCTGGCTAACACAGTGAAACCCCGTATCTACTAAAAATACAAAAAACTAGCCGGGCGAGGTGGCGGGCGCCTGTAATCCCAGCTACTCTGGAGGCTGAGGCAGGAGAATGGCGTAAACCCGGGAGGTGGAGCTTGCAGTGAGCTGAGATCCGGTCACTGTACTCCAGACTGGGTGACAGAGCGAGACTCCGTCTCGGAAAAAAAAAAAAAAAAAAAAAAAAAATGACCCTTAGCGTTGACTTTTGGGATTTGGAAAACAAATCTGCATGTATCACCTTTATATTTTCATATACATGGATCATGATATCAGCCTTTATCTTTTCACAATCTTTTAACATTTTGCCTGGTATAGTAGTCTCCACTTAGATCAATTTAGATGACTTTCCCCGACTCTGATATATCTTCCTTTGCAGGTAGAGTGACCAGAATTAGGCACTATATTTTACATGCAAATACTATATAAATGTATGTATGAGAGTAACACTATGTTTTCTAACTTCCTTCATTTACCCACTTGCCATTCATGCATACATCCGATAGTTATTGAATGCCTACTAAGTGCCATGAACTCTGCCAGGTCCTGAGAATGCAATGGTAAGTAAAATGGACACTGCCCTCATGGAACTTACAGTCTAGGGTGTGTGTTGAGGAGACAGAAAGTAAAGAACCCAAATATCACACACATATATGTATAATTACAAACTGAGACAAGTGCTATGAAGAAAAGCACGGTGTGCTATAAGAGCATAGCAGTGGGGGCTTGATTTAGCCTGGAGGGTTCAGGAAAAGGTTTCCTGAGAAAATGATATTTGAGCTGAGATCTGAAGGATTAGTGAAAATAGGCCAAGAAGAACACGGAGGAAGAACATTCCAGGCAGAGTAAAGAGTATGTGCAAAGAAGGAAGAAACCGGCACAGTCCTAAGGAATTGCAGGAAGGCCAGTGAAGCTGCGGCACTGAGAAGGAAGCAGGTTTGTGTGAGATGGGCCTGGAGAGTTAGCCAGAAGACAGACCATGCAGGACACTGCAGGCCAGGGAAGGATTTCTGTCTTTATTCCTCCATGGACAGGCACGTGGAATGAAGGTCTTTACAGAAGAGCTGCCAACGGTTCTTTCTCCCAGATTACTAATGCTACTTATAGTTGTCTGGAAGGAGAACAGTCATGATGGTATAAGCTCCTAGGAACTTTCCCAGCATCCTGACATGGTGTGGCTATGCCTGGCTGTCACTGGGGAGCCCCCAGAACCCATGGATCAGCCCTGGCCCACAGCCCTTAGGCAAGGGATAGCCCCCACCCATGTGGACAGAGGGGCAGGGCAGAGGGTGGGTGGAGTGCTCTGCCTGAGATATCAGCTCCACATGACATCTGGAACAGCTCCAAGACTATGGCTCTTGTTCCTAGATAACTCTATCATGCGTATCCCCCATTTAAATGGCCTGCCATCCTTCCTACAGCAGCTGTGCTCCCCACCCAATCTGGAGAAGGTCCCTGGATAAGAACTCTGACTCTGCCCAGAGCCTTGGGTCTTGACTTGCTGAGTTTAGGCCTCAGGACTGTTGGGAACCATGGATATATACATATCCTGGATAGTTTTCCAGGGGTATTAATGGAAGCCATGGGAGAAGAGGGTCACAATGGTCGGACTCGGTCTTTCTAAAGCTTGTCCTTTCCTTCTAGTCATATCTTTGGAAAATGTGGTTTGGTGTAGTGACATCTGCTGGCAAGGCTAGGCACATAATACAATGACTGGATGTCCACTCATCCTCATGTAATTTCCAGACTAGCAAGAAAATCGTCCTTAACTGCTGAGATTGGATTGGGCTCAGTAACCTCAGCTGGTAAGAGCAAGACTAAGATGTCCAAAGTTGTGGGTCTGAACTATGTATGGGCTGGTTTGCCTTAAATAGAGAAAATGTGTTTCCTAGTTGTGGCTTATACCCCTCCCATTGGCCAGTTGATTCATATTTGGGTACAGTTAATCACAAGGGAGATTGGGCAAACATGTATAAATGACTCAGAGGAACCCGTTCCTAGCCACCATGCCTGGGAAAGCATCTCCCAACAAATAAAAAGACCCACATTTTACAAATGGCAAAATGCAGTGTCATTTTTGTATCCTCCTGAGGTTGACTAGTTTGGGAAACTTTTTAGTTTCTCCCAGGTCACCAGGAAAGCAGTGTCTACAGAATCATCTTCATGGTTCTTATAGTGGGCAAGACTGATTATGGCTTTTATAATGGCCTCTCCACACATGCTGGGGTAAGGGCAGTGGCATGATCTCAGCTGACTGAAACCGCTGCTTCCTGGGCACAAACAATCCTACTACCTCAGCCTCCCAAGTAGCTGGGACTACAGGTCCACCGGCTAATTTTTTTGTATTTTTAGTACAGATGGGGTTTTCCCATGTTGGGCAGGCTGGTCTTGAGCTCTTGGCCTCAAGTGGTCTGCCTGTCTTAGCCTCCGAAAGTGCTGGGACTACAGGCGTGAGCTACCGCGCCCAGCCTCTCCTCACCACTTTCATCCATGCCATGTACATGTTTTGTTTACAATCTCTTCTTTTTTCTTTTTCTTTTTCTTTCTTTTTTTTTTTTGAGACGGAGTCTCGCTCTTTGCCCAGGCTGGAGTGCAGTGGCCGGATCTCAGCTCACCGCAAGCTCCGCCTCTCGGGTTCACGCCATTCTCCTGCCTCAGCCTCCCGGGTAGCTGGGACTACAGGCGCTGCCACCTCGCCCGGCTAGTTTTTTGTAGTTTTTAGTAGAGATGGGGTTTCACCGTGTTAGCCAGGGTGGTCTCGATCTCCTGACCTCGTGATCCGCCCGTCTCGGCCTCCCAAAGTGCTGGGATTACAGGCTTGAGCCACCGCGCCCGGCCTCTTTTTCTTTTCTTTTCTTTTTTTTTTTTTTGAGATGGAGTCTCACTGTATTGCCCAGGTTGGAGAGCAGTGGCACGATCTAGGCTCGCTGCAAACTCCACCTCCCGGGTTCACACCATTCTCCTGCCTCAGCCTCCCAAGTAGCTGGGAATACAGGCGCCCGCCACTGCACCCGGCTACTTTTTAAAATTTTTTAGTAGAGACGAGGTTTCACCGTGGTCTCAATCTCCTGACCTCGTGATCCGCCCGCCTTGGCCTCCCAAAGTGATGGGATTACAAGTGTGAGCTACCGCGCCTGGCCTCTGTATACAATCTCACTCTGTTTCAATAGTATGTGAACTTGACAGCATTCACCACTAGATGTAATTTGGATGACAGAGGGAAAGAGTGAGGAGAAAATACTAAAGAAATGATTCTGAAGCAAATGTTCTGCCTTTTTTTTTTTTTTTTTTTGAGATGGAGTTTCGCTCTGTCACCAGGCTGGAGTGCAATGGCACAATCTCGGCTCACTGCAATCTCTGCCTCCCAGTTTCAAGCGATTCTCCTGCCTCAGACTCCCAAGTAGCCGAGATTACAGGTGCCCACCACCATGCCCAGCTAATTTTTGTACTTTTAGTAGAGACGGAGTTTCACCATGTTGCCCATGCTAGCTAGTCTCAAACTCCTGACCTCAGGTAATCTACCCAACCTTGGCCTCCCAAAGTGCTGGGATTACAGGCATAAGCCATCATGCCCGGCCATGTTCTACCTTCTTAGTAACAGTAACACTGACCCATAACTGAATGTAGCTCAAAGCATCACTTTCTCTCACTCAAACTTAAGAAAATCATCAAGATAAATTAGTAATGAATAGGGTTTCCCAGAAGAGGAAACAGACCTAGTAAATAAACACATGAAAGACTTAAGTATATCCTCAGTAGAAATAAAATCAAAAGCATATTTGGGGTGACATTTTCATTTTTATTAAAATTACAAGATTTTTAAAAAGTGGTAATGCTTAGTTCTGGAAACAATGACTTAAATTGGCACCCTTACACTGATGATGACACTGTAAATTGTGTGAGTCTTTAAGGAAAGGAAAGAAGCAATACATAAGTGGCAGAAATAAAAACAGGAGAGAGCTATGGATGCATGCAGACACTTACTGCAGCATTATCTGACATAAAAGAGCTTTAATAACTCCACAACAGGGGAATGAGAGCACATTACATCATAGCACCACAGTGCAATGTCACCCAGTGAGTATGGTTACAATTACGAGGACTCTAGGGAAACATAGAAAATGCTGAGAAGATGTATAAAATATAAAATTTCGGCCAGGCACAGTGGCTCATGCTTGTAATCCTAGCATTTTGGGAAGCTGGGGCAGGAGGATCGCTTGAGTTCAGGAGTTTGAGACCAGCCTAGGTAACATAATGAGACCCCATCTCTACAAAAAATAAAAAAATTAGCGGGATATGGTGGCATGTGCCTGTAGTCACAGCTACTTGGAAGGCTGAGTGGGAGGATCACCTGAAACCAGGAGGTCAAGGCTGCAGTGAGAGGTGATTGTAGTACTGCACTCCAGCCTGGGTAAAAGAGCAAGATCCTGTCTCAAAAAAAATAAAAATAAAATTTCATGTAAATAATGAGTGTATCTAGATTAAAATATGCACATAAAATGTATGCATGAAGAGAAAAAAATGGAAGGTAATATACAAAAAATAAAAATAGTTGGGCCGGGTGTGGTGGCTGACGCCTGTAATCCTAGCACTTTGGGAGGCTGAGGTGGGCGGATCACGAGGTCAGGAGATCAAGACCATCCTGGCTAACACAGTGAAATTCCGTCTCTACTAAAAATACAAAAAAAAATTAGCTGGGTGTGGTGGTGGGCGCCTGTAGTCCCAGCTAGTTGGGAGGCCGAGGCAGGAGAATGGCAGGAACCCGGGAGGCGGAGCTTGCAGTGAGCTGACACCACGCCACTGCACTCCAGCCTGGGTGACAGAGCGAGACTCGTCTCCCAAAAAAAAAAAAAAAAAAAAAAAAAAAAATTGCTTTGTGCCAGGCATGGTAGCTTATGCCTGTAATCCCAGTACTTTTGGAGGCTAAAGCTGGTGGATCACTTGAGACCACGAATTTGAGACCAGCCTGGGCAACATGGCAAAATGCTGTCTCTACTAAAAATAGAAAAATTAGCCAGGCATGGTGGCACGCACCTGTAGTCCCAGCTACTCAGGAGGCTGAGGCAGGAGAATCGCTTGAACCTAGGAGGCGCAGGTTGCAGTGAGTTGAGATCACGTCACTGCATTCCAGTCTGGGCAACAGAGCTAGACTCTGTCTCAATTAAAAAAAAAAAAAAAAAAAAAAAAAAAAGCTTCTGTGGCAGCAGTGAGATTAAGGATGTCTTTTATTTTCCTCAAATTTTCATTTAGTGTTGTTATACTGGGTTAATCATTTTGAAATGGTGTGGGGGGTTGAGGGCAGGTGAAAGTGTTCCTCTAGCCCCTTCCTGTACATACTTGTCCTAAATTGACAGAGAGGAAAGACCATGTCTGCTTATTCAGCTTCTGGCCAATGCCTAGCACCCATCAGGTGCTCAATAAACATTTGTTGAATGTATAAATGAAAATGCCTGCAGTCTAAATGTCTCAGCCCATGGTGACCCGATACTTTCCACCTCGGGAAATAGAGCAATTTGGTTTTGCTGGAATCAAAAAATGAAGGCTCATCCATAATGGCAATTCCCTGGTCTTCTTGGTAAGTGAATTTGGGCATGGAGAACCCAGGAGAGACAGTCTGTTAAAGAAAACCCAATTACCATAGTGGAACATATGTTGCCCTGAGGCCTCTGCTGCCATAACAACATCTTGTAACTATAACTACAGCCCTGGGGGGCTTTGGCCCCATCGAATATGGAAAAGGATGTCTTCATCATAAGACAGCTTTGTGCTCAGATTGACTTCCCTAGGGAGCTTGGATCAGGGAAGGGAGGTACATAAGTGGAGGAAGGGGGGAGATGAAGGGCAGAGGTGGGAGAAGAACTGCTATTGATTCAAGATCAGAGTGATTTTTTTTTTAGCGATTTTCAAAATGTGGTTATTTGACTGTTTAGCTTTGGTGGTTATTTATATCCCCAGCTGCAGAGGCGGGGAGCTGTGTCTGAGCCTGCTGGGATCTGTCCAATAACTTCTCCCAGGGTGGGGCTGCGGCTGGGGGCTAAGGGTGCTACAAGATCCAAATCAGGTAGCCAGAATGTAAGAGAAGCTCCAGGCCATCTCCAGCAAGAGTAAGGAAGAAGGGCCTATTAGTGACTGTGCTGACCCTTTTTAAGGCAGCTGCAAATGAAAATATTTTAATAGGAATTATGGTCACATCAGCAACCCCTGAGATTCTCCCAAAGGGATAGAGACTAAGCCTCAGAAGTTATGAGATTGGCCTGGCTACACTAGCATTGTCTTTAAAAGGCCAAGGCATGCTTCCCCCACCTTACAAGACTGCACACAGAGGAAATGGCTATCCCTAACCCCTACTAGCCACCTCATTGGTCAGAAAGAGGCTTAGAGGAGAGAGCATGGCTGGTTCTGTGCAAGCCTTTCCTAGCTGTGTCAACAACTGGTAGTGGGGTGAGAAACATTCAATTTGGTGCTACCTCAACTACTGAGCCCTTTTGGGTGCCAGGCAGCAAGGGAGAAGCTGGAGATGCTGTGGCCATCCAGGCAAGGCTATCAACCTCTGGGAGAAGCAAACAATGAACAACTACATTTTGTATTTGAAACATGGTACCTATAATTTTACTGTCAAGGCAACATTTTGAAGGACATCGAGGGATCTTTCAGGGAGCTTACAAAACTGAGGAGACAAGACACTGATACAAGTAAGGAAATACACAAGCACACACACACACACAAAAGATTGCCCCCACTCCCAGTGCCTATTTCAGTCCCTTCTCGTCTCTGGCTAAGGCTATTTCAGCAGCCTTTTAACTGGTCTCCTGCCTTGGATCTCCCTCCTACTCTGATCAGTGCCCTTCACAGCTGCCAGAAAGAGACTTCTAAAATGCATGTCTCACTGGGGGCCTCCTCTGCTTAAGGACTTTCAGAAATTGCCTACCACTTCCAGTTCAGTCTCCATAGGAGGGTGTTGAACACTCTGCATGAACTGGTTCCCAAAACCATGCCTCTTATGCACCCTCCTAGGCACCCATAGATAATGCTCCTCCACACCTCTGTACTATTGTACATTCTGTTTTCTTTGCATGTAAAACACATATATTGTCTTTGTTTACTGGCAAACATTCATCCTGTGAAATTCCACTCTTGTTTCATGTCTTTTATGAAACCTTTCCTAAACTTTCCAAATGAAACACTCTACCTCCTCCTCTGTAGCACTTCTGAATCTTGCTTATCTATTTCTCTACATTTTCGTAACTGTGTGCTTACTGGCCTGTCTTCCCTACTGGATTCTAAGCTCCTTTAGGGGAAAGATGGTGTTCTGTCCATGGGGTGTAACTCAGTGCCTGGTACCTGGGTGATTAATGCCTGGGTAATCACTCTGTGTGTCTTCAGTTAAAGTGGTTGAACAGAGGTTGAACAGAGTTAAAGAGGTTGAACAGATAAAAGTAAACAATCACTGAGACCATGTAAAGATATAGTCACCAACATTAGAATGTTATAGCCATGACTAGAGTGACTGGAAATAAAAATAACAAGAGCCAGTTATTGAGCAATTACTCTATGTCAGGAACTGTGCAAAGTGCTTTACAACACTCATCTCCTTTATTCCTTACAATCTTGTGAGGTGGCTATTAATGTCCCCACATCACAGGTGAGAAAACTGAGACACAAACAAATTTAAAACTTGTCCAAGGCCGGGCATGGCTCCTGCCTGTAATCCCAGTGCTTTGGGAGGCTGAGGCGGGAGGATTTGGCTTGAGGCCAGGAGTTCGAGACTAGTCTGGGCAATGTAGCAAGATCTTATCTCTACAAATAATTTAAAAATTAGCCAGGCATGGTGCTGTATACCCGTAGTCCTAGCTACTTGAGAGGCTGATGTGGGAGGATCGCTTGGCCCAGGAGATCAAGGTTGCAGTGAGTTATGATTGTGCCACTGTACTCCAGACTGGGTGACAAGAGTGAGATCCTGTCTCTTAAAAAACAAAAACGTATCCAAGAGTAATGCAGGTAGGAAGCAGCAGAGCTGAGATTAAAATTCAGATCTGACATCAAAGCCCTGTACTGGACACTAGTAGAGCTGATGATACAATAAACCTGATTTATTTATGTTTCTATTATCTGTTTGGGAAGGGAAATGAACAGAATTATCTAGCAAATTGTACAAGGAAAATAACAAATCCAGCAGTTAAGTGCAAAATAACGTATCATTATGCCCTACTACCTTACAAAGAATGAATCGGAAAAAGATTTTCTGAAAAAATACAATTTTACTATCCCGGCTAACACGATGAAACCGTCTCTACTAAAAATACAAAAAATTAGCCGGGCGTGGTGGCAGGCGCCTGCAGTCCCAGCTACTGGGTAGACTGAGGCAGGAGAATGACATGAATGCGGGAGGCGGAGCTTGCAGTGAGCTGAGATCGTGCCACTGCACTCCAGCCTTGCTCAATAAATAAATAAATAAAAAGAAATAAATAAACATGCAAAGAGGGTTAGGAGATGCATCCAGGCATGAAGTAAAGCCTAAGAAAATAGAAAGGTAAGGAGAACTGTCCAGAGTGTCAATGGTGAAGTCTGGTGGTTGAGGATGGCCAGGGGGCAACCAGTCAGAGGCTTTGAAATCAACATCAGTTCCTGCTTGGAAAGGTAATTGTGTTGTGATGAGCATGACCCTCAAAGTAAATAATATACTTGGTTTAAAAAAAAGAAAGGAAGAAGGAATAAGCTTTTAAGATCCTCCCCTTCCCCATTCTGAATATACCTAGCTGGTCTACTTTCAAGTACTATACACATTTTTTTCCTTATGATCATGTTTCTGTCCTACTGGTGTTAGTTTTTTCATCTTTCTGCCAGAGTGTACATTTTCCAAGGACAAGAATCATATCTAAAGGAAACTGTAAACTCTTTAGTGTCAGCTGCAGTCTTAGGGAATCTAGTGTAAGAAATTAACTAATGTCGAACTTCTGTAATGCTGGTATTTGTGTGGTGGATGCGAGTCGGGATAAGATCTTATTCTAAAACACTAATTTCCAGGGAGGGTAACTTCACCATCTCTGAGTGCTATACATTAGCATGTGTAAAACAGTAATGATATTCTTACTGAGCAGCAAGCATTTACTGTGGGAAGAACAAGGTTTGAGCACCACTAGAAAGGATGGTAAGGGGTGGGCGGGGTGGCTCATGCCTGTAATCCCAGCACTGTGGGAGGCTGAGGCAGGTGGATCACCTGAGGTCGGGAGTTCAAGATCAACCTGACCAACATGGAGAAACTCTGTCTCTACTAAAAATACAAAAATTCGCCAGGCGTGGTGGTGGGCGCCTGTAATCTCAGCTACTCGGGAGGCTGAGGCAGGAGAATCGCCTGAACCCGGGAGGCAGAGGTTGCTGTGAGCCGAGATCGTGCCATTGCACTCCAGCCTGGCAACAAGAGCAAAACTCCGTCTCAACAAAAAAAAAAAAAAAAAAAGAAAAGCTGGTACGGCTGGGAGTTGTGGCTCACACCTGTAACCCCAGCACTCTGGAAGGCCGAGACAGGCCGATCACCTGAGCTTAGTAGTTCAAGACCAGCCTGGGCAACATGGTGAAACTCTGTCTCTACAAAAAATAAGCCGAGTGTGATGGCACATGCCTGCAGTCCCATCTACTTGGGAGGCTGAGGCAAGAGAATCCCTTGAGCCCAGGAGGCGGAGCTTGCAGTGAGCTGACATTCAACCATTGCACTCCAGCCTGGGCTACACAGCAAGACTCTATCTAGGAAGAAAAAAAAAAAAGAAGAAGAGAGAGAAAAAAAGAAGGATGGTATGAAATAATTGAGATATGCTCTTAATATAAGAGATCCTTACTACCAGTTGGGGAGCCAGAACATTCAAAGGTAACCTCAGGAACATATCAGTAAGTGCAAAACAACAGAGTAATGGTATGAAATTAAATGCTTAAGTGGTGAGGGGCTACAAAGGAAGAAGTAATGTGAGCCATTTTCAAATAAGTTCTTACGTGCAGTTCAACCTAAGTAGGTTATCAAAGGTATTTATACTAAGCACTAAAAGCTAAGTATTAAATACTAAAAGCTGCCTGTGTCAACACTGGCCCAGGACATCCCCAAGGAGAGTGCTGGCTAAGGGTCTGGAACTTTAACTCTTTAGAGTTCTTTACTTAGCACATCAATCAGATGTTTACCTTCTGCTACTTTGTTCTTTAGCCCCTGGGGAAAATCTCCATCTTAACGGGGGGAAATCTCCATTTAAAGGGGCGTCAGATTGAAATTGGGGTTAGGTATCCTAACTTAATGACTGGGAGTGCCTGGGTTCCACCCAGCCGCAATTGGGCAAGACTTGATCCTCTCAAGGCCTTTCCTCCAGAGAGGTTAAATCTTCAACGCCTGCTCTCCACTTTCCAGACTTTTCTTAAGGCTCTTCTTTCAGCCTAGTATCAGTGACCAACTTCTCCTTCCTAGGCCCTCTCATTATTATTTAAATTTCCATTCTTTTGGGGGCTTCAGCTTCACTAAAAACATTCCCTCTTCTTCCTCCGCCTCAAGCATCTGGATGCCAGAGGTCATTTGAGCTAAATGGGGTTCAATGCTTTTCTGACTCTGGTACTGCATTCCCGGGACACTTTCAAATCACATTTTTCACCCCAGGGCCCCCAGGGGTCTCAAACCCAAACACAGTGCGGGAAGGAAGTGGGCGCTCGCCACAGAGCTAAATTGGGAATTGAGTTGCAGCTTCTGGGGAATGGTTTTGCCTCCTCCCCGCGACATCAACTAACTAACTTGCTGTTAGCTAAGGGCAAGGACAATGTCTCCTCTACCAGACAGGAAACTTTCTGATGGCGGACGCTACCCTTTAGTTCCTTTTTCAACTCCCCATTCCCACCCCTTCGACACCATAATGGTTCTTAAAATACAAAGTTTCTTTTACAAAACATCCCTCCGCAACTTTTGAGTTTATGTAATAAACGGAAACGTCCTTTAAACAATCACGCAACGAAGGGGTTAAATCTAATCTCAGCAACCTGATGGATTCCGGGGGGGTTTCCTTCCTCGACTCTAGAAATTAAAACGACCGGGAAGGGAAATTTTGCCCAAGGTAAAGATGAGAACCGTTTACATCAACTGTCAGGCTTCTGCCCCAAACAAGAATGGCTACCCACGCCCACAAACAGCGCCACTCACGTTAACTAAAAATGGTGGCCCCGGATTCCACCACTGGAGTTACCTTCTGCCCAACTTCAAAATGGCGCCCACTAGCTTCACCAAAAGGATCTAACCTCCCAGCACCCTCTTTGGCCCGTAACGTCAGGTGACGCGAGACCCAGCCGGAAGTGAAGGAAAAAGCGCTTCAGCCCGCGGCGCCTGCGCAGAACGGTCCAGACGCTGAGAGGCAGGAGGCACTAGGGATCGTCCGCAGGATTGGGACTGCCACAGAGGCCGCCACGGAGCCCGCCGGAGCCACCGTTCCTGCTGCTGCTGCCGCCGCTGCCCGAATCGGAACCGTCGGGCCGCAGCCGCCGGCAATGCCGCGAAGGAAGGTGAGAAACGGGAGAGGAGGGATGGCGGGTTTCTAAGGACAGTCGATTGAGCACCGTGACGCAGTTGGCCACGCCTCATAGTGCTTGGGTCCCAACTTCCCGCTCCCCCGAACCTTGCTCAGCCACCCTCTTTTCTGTCCATATCCAACAGAAAAATGTGGGCCCGACCCTGGCCTCGGCCTATGCTTGCAACTATTCCCGCCCTCTGCTTGCCTGGATCGGAGGCGTTCTTATTAATTGGTCGCTGAAACGTCAGGAAGCATATTGATTGGCTGGTGACGCCGCCTGTTTGGGCTCAACGGTCACCTCCCCGCGTGCGGGGGCGGTGTCTGGCCCCGGCCCTAGCGCTCTCCCACTGGCTGGAGAGAACGATCCCTCCTCTCCTGATTGGTCGGGGTTGGCAGTCTGTCCTGTGGGGGCGCGGCTTAGGCGGACCTCGATTGGGTGGCCCGAATCCCCGCCTTTCCGAGTGGGGACGCTGATAGGTGCAGAGGCGGGGTTTTGGAGGCCTCGTTACTTTCCAGGTGAGGGGCACAACAAAGCAGAAGACTGAGTGGTGGGAAGCCAGCGCCCACTCCCAGGGGATCCCACTCAGGCCAGTTGCCTCCAAGCCCTAATCTTTATTTGCTAGTTCGACAGCGCCTAGAAAATGCAGTTGGTAAAAACCGAAAACTTCTAGAATTAGAAGGGACTTAGGAGGTCACCCAGGAATGGCCCCCTGCTTCTTACAGTTGAACTAACGGAGGTCCATGGAATGCTGCAAGCCACTCAGGCAGTGGCAGATCCAGAATATAGAACAAATCTAACTCAATTCAGCAAATGTCTATTGACTACTTTCTGCGCGGTGGTTGCTGAGGATTCAGAAATTTATTAGACGTGATCCCTGGCTTAAGGGTATCACAGCCCGATAGGAGAAAACAGACATGAATAACCTTAGAAGGATCTAGTAAGTTCTCTGCTTGGAAGTGTATACAAAGTGTTACAGGAAGGAAGTGAAGGAGCAGTTGGTCTGCTCTGGTGTACAATGGGAAGTATATTGGTAAAAGCCACAGGGAAGAGCTGAATTCCAGGATCAAGCCAGGAAAGAACAAGGCTCACATCAAGGCTTTAAATATCTAGGTAATTAGACTATAATGGTGACTTAAGATTCCCCCTTCATTTTAGCTGTTTTCTGTGATTCTTGCTTATTTTAGACGTTTTCTGTGATTCTTGCTCATTTCCTGGCAGGTTACCCTTGAGATATTTGGAAAACTGGGTGGTATTCTTGCTCATTTCAGTAGAAATCTTTCTCTTCACAGAGGTTTTTCAGGCTGAAAATGTATGCTTTTTAATGTCTCCTAGAATGATCTCAGCTGGTGGGTGGTATGTATTTTTTTTTTTTTAAGATGGAGTTTTGCTCTTGTTGCCCAGGTCGGAGTGCAATCGCGTGATCTCGGCTCGCTGCAACCTCTATCTCCCTGGTTCAAGCGATTCTCCTGCCTCAGTCTCCCTAGTAGCTGGGATTACAGGCGAATTCCATGACGCCCAGCTAATTTTTGTATGTTTAGTACAGACAGGATTTCACCATGTTGGTCAGGCTGGTTTCGAACTCCTGACCTCAGGTGATCCACCCGCCTCGGCCTCCTAAAGTACTGGGATTGAAGGCATGAGCCACCGCGCCCAGCCGGTGGTATATGTGTTAAGGCTCACCAAATGCAGGAATAATATTGGTGCCTTGAAATAGGGCCCCAGTCCTCTTTCTTAATTTCCCAAATACCAGGAGTTTCTTGAAAATGTACATTTTTTTAGTAACCTGTTTGGTGGCAAACCTGTCTTAATCTGTCCTGAGGCTACTTACGGTTTTTGTGTGTCTCATTTAGTGTGACTGTTTATATCTTTCGCTGCAGAAGTATTATGTTTTGTTATTGGGTGGTATTTGCAGGATAGATGCAAAGTACTCCCCTTCAAAAATCCAAAAAAATTACAAATTCTAAACACAACTGGCCCTCAGGGTTTTGAATAAAGAATTGGGACTTACAGTGTGAATCTTTGTATTGTTTTTAGCAAATATTTTTTCCTTTCTGGTTTTGTAAAGGGTATAGTGTTAGTGCTCAATTGATAGAAGTTATCTTTATGGCTAAGAAAGAACTCCTCAGGAGGTTAATAATTGACAAATAATTGTTCATTGAAAAGATGGTTTTGAAAACAACTGTTTTTGAATACCCGTGAGTCTTTATGTGCAAGCTGCCTTTTTGGAAGATAGATGGCTTTCACGTGGAGACACTTCAAGGGTAGATGGCATACGCAGTTAACAATTTTCGTCTTTTTCTGCTTAAATTCTTTTGGGATCAGAGTTGTGGTCCATGATATTTTGAGATAGTATATGGTTTTTAAAAAATGTGATAGCTTTTCATGGAGACATTTAACAAAAGCTACTCTAAAGTTAAATGAGGTCTAGCACCAATGATTTTCTCACTACAATGAACCTTTTTTTGTGATACTGATCTCCGAATGATCTTGGTTCATACTTAGTGCTAATACAGTAAGAATTAATTCTTTTCATGGCCGGGTGTGGTGTCTCACGTCTGTAATCCCAGCACTTTGGGAGGCCAAGGCGGGTGGATCACCTGAGGTCAGATGTTCAAGACCAGCCTGGCCAACATAGTGAAACCCCATCTCTACTAAAAATACAGAAGTTAGCTGGGCGTGGTGGCGGGTGCCTGTAGTCCCTGCTACTTGGGAGGCTGAGGCAGGAGAATCGCTTGAACCCAGGAGGCGGAGGTTACTGTGAGCCGAGATTGTGCCCTTGCACTCCAGCCTGGGCATCGGGAGCGAATGAAATGGAAGCTCTTCATTTATTTAACAAAAGTCCCTTATTTGTACATTGTTCCATTTAAGTGTTCTAAATAAAGTGAAGTTGCCTGGTTGGGTGGGAGGATGGGAAATGCTTGTGGAATCCTTTCTTAGGTTTGAACTTGGTGTTTTCGGTGTCACAGCTTGTTTTATTTTCAATGTTAATGCAAACCCTCAGACCAAATGCTTCTGTACTAATATCTGGATCTATGGTATTACAGAGGAATGCAGGCAGTAGTTCAGATGGAACCGAAGATTCCGATTTTTCTACAGATCTCGAGCACACAGACAGTTCAGAAAGTGATGGCACATCCCGACGATCTGCTCGAGTCACCCGCTCCTCAGCCAGGCTAAGCCAGAGTTCTCAAGGTAAAAATCTTCATTTTTCCTTACCACTCCTCACATCTGGCTGACTGGCCCATCACATTATTTTCCTAGTTAATGTGGAAACTGGTCCCTTGGCTTGGTGTAGATGACAGTGCACCAGATGATTGGTAAAATGTGGAGTGAATGCAGAGTTGTCAGATCTTTAACGATGCTTCTGTTCGGGGCTACTATCCAGTTTGTAGACCCAAAGGAACTGTGGATGGTATGATGGATAGAGATACATGTATGTCTTGAGTCATTTGTGTTGTTTTTTTTTTTTTTTTAGATCGCTGTGTCTCCATCAGTAAAATGAAAATGTTATCCCTTCACTTTCTGTTTGAATGGTTTAGGCTTAGGGACTTGAAGTCCAGATGGTATCTGACTTATGGTGGTTTGATTTAATTATTATTATTTTTTTAACTTTACTGTGGCGCCAAAGCAATATGCATTCAGTAGAAACTTTTCGAATTTTGAATTTCAGTCCTTTCCTGGGCTAGTGATATGTGGCCAAAATATTTTCTTGTGATGCTGAACAGTGACAATGAGCCATAACTCCCAGTCAGCGAGCCGTAACTCCCAGTCAGCCATTTGATCATGAGGGTAAACCAGTACTCTTTAGTGTACTGTCTTCAATAAATTACATGCAATATTCAACACTTTATTAAAAATAGGCTTTGTGTTAGATGATTGTGCACAATTGTAGGCTAATGTAAGCGGTTTGAACCTGTTTAAAGTAGGCTAGGCTAAGCTATGATGCTCAGTAGGTTAGGTGTATAGTGCTTTTATTTTCTGGAGACAGGGTCTTGTGCTCTGTTGCGCAGGTTGGAGTGCAGTGGTGTGATCTTGGCTCACTGCAACCTTGACCTCCTTGGCCCAAGTGATCCTCCCACCTCAGCCTCCTGAGTAGCTGGGACTACTTGGGGGTCTTATGTTTGCCAGGCTGGTCTCAAACTCCTGGACTCAAGCAGTCCTTCCACCTTGGCCTCCCAAAGTACTGGAGTTATAGATGTGAGCCATCATGTTCAGCCTGTAAATGCATTTTTAACTTATAATACTTTCAACTTATGTTAGTTTTATTGGGACTTAACCCCATTATAAGTCAAGGAGCATCTGTAGTCTCTTGGACTTGTTACTGGCAGAGGCCCAGTACTTCTAAAACCATGTTTAATTCTGGAATGTAATCCAATACACACTTGATAGATACTAATAATTGTACCAAAGTATCAGTGTGGAAATATGGAATTTTGCTTTGGTAATAAAGAATTGAGAATCTTGGGGTTGGAAGGTAGTTTGAAGTATCTCTAGTGCATTTAGGCATCTGTGGTTAGATTTGAAGGGTACCCTTGACCCCTCCTGGCTCTTCTCTGGTATTCCCTGAGGAGGAAAGAAGGTTGTAGCTAATACAGAGAGCTGATGATCAATAGGTGATAATAGATTAGGGGAAAAAAGCTTTAACATGTTGTGAGCACTTCAACAGTGTTGCTTTGATTACTTTTTTTTTTTTTGAGATGGAGTCTCGCTCTGTCACCAGGCAGAGTGCAGTGGTGTGATCTTGGCTCACTGCAACTTCTGCCTCCTGGATTCAAGCAATTCTCTTGCCTCAGCCTGCAAGTAGCTGGGACTGTAGGCGTGTGCCACCATGCCCAGCTAATTTTTATATTTTTAGTAGACATGGGGTTTCACCATGTTGGTCAGGATAGTCTCAATCTCTTGACCTCATGGTCTGCCTGCCTCGGCCTCCCAAAGTGCTAGGATTATAGGCGTGAGCCACCGTGCCCTGCCGCTTTGGTCACTTTTATATGAGTATGTTGCACAATGAGAGAAAAACCATCAGTTTTTCAAGCAAGAAAGTGGGAATATCCTCTTTAACAACTGTTCCTAACTTTATTTTTGAATTTAGAATTTCAGCTAAAGTATTGCTATTGTCTCTTGATTTCTTAAGCTTTAAATTTTTACCACAATGAGACTATGGATAAATAACTACTATAACTCAAGCACTATGTTATGTCCTAGGAACCATGATAGAAAAGTCATAGTTCCTGTCCTCAAGGATCTTACGGTTCAGTGCAAGATATAGATATAAAAATTGATCATGGGAATACATTATGGCAAGGGCTGTGAGAGGGGTTTGCATAGAGTACTACAGAAGCCCAGAGGTGGGACAGCCAACTTAGGGCAGCACTCCCACAATGATGAAGTCTTTTTTGTTGTTGTCGAGACAGAGTCTCGCTGTGTTGCCCAGGCTGGAGTGCAGTGGCATGATCTTGGCTCAATGCAGCTTCCGCCTCCTGGGTTCAAGTAATTCTCCTGCCCCAACCTCCCATGTAGCTGGGATTACAGGTGAGTGCCACCATACCTGGCTATTTTTTGTATTTTTAGTAGAGACAGGGTGTGCCATGTTGTCCAGGCTCGTCTCGAACTCCTGATCTCAAGTGATCTGCCCGCCTCGGCCTCCCAAAGTGCTGGGATTACAGGCGTGAGCTGCCGTGCCTGGCTGCACACTGACGTCTTAAAGACTCTGATAGGAATTTACAAGTTGAAAGATGGGAATATGTTATTCTCGGCAGATGGAACAGCATATGCTAAGGAAAATACATAATGTTCGTAGAAAGTATAATTGACCATGCCCTAGACACCTGAAAACTAAATATTCAAAACAGCTAGGAAATGCGTAAGTGCTGGGTCTTGACCTCATGACCACGGAGTTGCACAACTCCAGGGGTACCATTTACAATATCATCAATGTAAGGTGTTCCTCCCTAGAGCAAAATGTAGATCATATTGTGAAAGGAGGCCCCTGGAGATGTACAAATGGATAACCTTGCTGTGTGCTAACTTTTCTCACCCGAAAGTTTGGAAATTTTCAGTTTTCTTCTTTGGAGAGTCTATAAGATTTCTTCAGATTTTTTGTTTTTAAAATATCCGTTGGGGGGTGCAGCTGCGAGAGAGTGAGGCTGACACCTGGCCTGTGCATCCTGCCTTCCAAAAAAAAAAAAATTAATTAATTAAAATAAAATATACTTTAGAGAGGATTTTGAATGTTCTCACCACAAAGAAATGACAAGTGTTTGAGATATGGATATGCTAATTATTTTGATTTCATCGTTACACAATGTATACGTCTATCAGAACATCACAGTATACTCCATAAATATGTACACTTATGTGTTGATTAAAACAAAACTAAGACTGCTAGGGGCTTACGCGGAGGGAGTTGAGCGAGCATCACCACGATGGTGTTGGAGAGCGAGCAGTTCCTGATGGAGCTGACCAGACTCTTCCAGAAGTGCTGGACGTTGGGCAGCATCTATATCACCTTGAAGAAGTAGGGTGGTCGAACCAAACCCGTTCCAAAGAAAGGTTCTGTGGAGGGCTTTGAGCCCTCAGACAAGTGTCTGCTAAGAGCTATCTATGGGAAAAAGAAGGTCAGCACTGTGGTGAGTTCCGAGCAAGTGAATAAGATTCAGATGGCTTATTCAGACCTACTGAGTGCTAACATGGATGGGCTGAAGAAAAGGGACAAAAAGAACAAAAGTAAGAAGACAAAAGCAGTAGCACAGTAAAGGGCACAAATTTCCTGCTTTCACCAATTAACCACTGAATTGCTGTTTTTTCCTTTGGGTTTTACTTTTGGCCACATAGCTAGGTTTCTGGTTCCCCCACACTAGGTGTTTTCACATAAGATGTAGAATCCTTTTGCGAAGAATAGCTGTGATGTTTATAGGGTAGTTGTGGTAAGAATCTAGGTTATTTTACATTTGGCTAATTGGTCTGTACTGCATGGTTATATACTCCTGGATTATAGATTAAAAGTCTCTGTAGTCATCTCTGTAGAGAGTAAGCTATCATTAAACATGTCTGTTTATCAAAAAAAAAAAAAAAGAAAACATATCTATATATATTTTAAAAAATGCTTTAATTTCAGCTTTGAATTTCTTTCATTTCCTTTGTCATCAGGTTGGAGATATAAAAGAGGGGGCTGAGTGCCTCAGAATAGGTTTTTCCATCCAAAAAACTTAAAATGCTGCATTCCTGTTTTACCTTTATGAATCTATTATGATTGTGCCAGAGAGAGTAATAAGAAAGAAAAAAATCGGCCCCTTAAGAAAGGAAATCGTTTTGTTTGTTGTTATATCTTTGTTAATAGAGTATCTGTTTTATGGTGGGTTAGAAAAAGGGAAGAATGAGAGGATGCAGCTAATATTTATAAAGCACTGTGTACCATGGATGATGTTAAGTGCTTCACGTGCATTATCTCACCTATTCCTCACTACAATGTTATGAGGAATGTGGCTCAATGCAGCTTCCGCCTCCTGGGTTCAAGTAATTCTCCTGCCCCAACCTCCCATGTAGCTGGAAAATACTAGTATTTTCCTTTTCAATAGGTCAGGAAACAAACAGGCTTGGAGAAAATAACTTGCCCAAGATGCCATAGCTAGTTGGTATGAATCACATTCAGTCATAATTCCAGAACCTAAACTATTAATGCTGTACTACATTACATCTCTATACCTGAGCTAGGCTCTTTTGCTTATATTTTATTTAATTAAATAGACATTTTAAGGATTTGTTGGATTTTTTGAAACATGAAGAGGAGGAGGAGCTACATTCTAATGAATTATATAGATAGAAAGTAAAACAGATTTCCATCTTTTTTCTTTATTTTCTTTTAAAATTGGGATCAGATTCCAGTCCTGTTCGAAATTTGCAGTCTTTTGGCACTGAGGAGCCTGCTTACTCTACCAGAAGAGTGACCCGTAGTCAGCAGCAGCCTACCCCAGTGACACCGAAAAAATACCCCCTTCGGCAGACTCGTTCGTCTGGCTCAGAAACTGAGCAAGTGGTTGATTTTTCAGATAGAGGTGAGTGGGTATCACAGACCTATCACAGAGCATCTGGGTGAATTTCTTTTTAAGGAGGGCTTGGGGCCACTGCAGTTAGATGCCTAATACTTCAGCTAGATGAATGCTGTTTGCTTGTTTCCTTTCTTATATCTTGCTGAGGACAGCTTGATACCAGAATATTCTCAAGGTCCAGAGTAGCTGGAGTATATTAAAATGGACCTGTAATAGGAAAAAGAGACTGGGGCCTTCTTAACCATAGATGAAAAGGGCTTGAAGCAGACTTTTCTTATAGCCATACTTCTCAGCCCATTTATCTCCAAATTTCTTCATGCAGAGGTTACCGACTGGTGAACTGCTTCTAGCCTGTCCGCATGGTTGGTTGGTTTGCTTGCACAGTGTTTAAAATTTTTAAAATTTGTTTCTAGTATTTGAAAACACAGTGATTTCATATAAAAACCTGGATTAATCGTTTATTTTAAACAATGAAAAGATCTGGGAACACTGGGTGGCCAATCACCCATAGTAATAATTGGCTGGAGTTGAATAGTAGCTGTCCCCTTTAGATGGACAATGAGCTGTCTATTTGGCCTTGCTGAGCCCCTGTAGCCATTTGGTTTGCAATTCCTGATTTACAGTCTGGAATTTCAAGATTGAATTGTTAGACTACCAACAGACTCACTCAAGAGTCTAAGTCCATTCACATCTTACACCAAGCCTGTCCAGTGTCATCAAGAAAGACAATCACTGTCACTTATCTTCTGTCCTGTGTCTCTCCTGGAAGGGAAGTGGGATAGTAATTGTTTTTGTGGTTTTTTTTTTTTTTAGTGGGGGGAAAGGAGTCTCGCTCTGTCGCCCAGGCTGGAGTGCAGTGGCGTGATCTTGGCTCACTGCAAGCTCCGCCTCCTGGCTTCATGCCTTTCTCCTGCCTCAGCCTCCCGATCAGCTGGGACTACCGGTGCCCGCCACCATGCCCGGCTAATTTTTTTTTCTGTATTTTTAGTAGAGATGGGGTTTCACCATGTTAGCCAGGATGGTCTCGATCTCCTGACCTTGTGATCCGCCCACCTTGGTGTCCCATAGTGCTGGGATTACAGACGTGAACCACTGCACCTGGCTGTAATATTTTTAAAATTTATTTCCATCCAGTTTTGATTATCCATGATTAGCAACTCAGGAGAAATATAGATAGATGTAACAGGTAAAGTACAAATTTAATTTTAATCAGAATTTAAAGTTGCACGAAAGGAATGGTGTAGAAGTGCCTCTTCATTTTCCACTTAGCTGTCTAGCAGACAAGTAGCTGAAAGTTACTGGTTAAATCATAGAAAAAGAATCTGGGAAGCCCATAAACTCATCTGAATAGTAAACCTCTAAATAAATGAACCTCACTCATGACTTCTACCAATTGTTTTTGCTTTAGAAACTAAAAATACAGCTGATCATGATGAGTCACCACCTCGAACTCCAACTGGAAACGCACCTTCTTCTGAGTCTGACATAGACATCTCCAGCCCCAATGTGTCTCACGATGAGAGCATTGCCAAGGACATGTCCCTGAAGGACTCAGGCAGTGATCTCTCTCATCGCCCCAAGCGCCGTCGCTTCCATGAAAGCTACAACTTCAATATGAAGTGTCCTACACCAGGCTGTAACTCTCTAGGTCAGTGTGCCCCAGCTTCATGACATCCTTTGTTCCATGGTTCTCTCTCCCAGGATCATCCAGAAATGTTTTGTGTTCTGTTGGGGTTTAGCTTCTTAGGCTCTTTGTGGTCATGTGCTGAGTGATAATGAGTTGCTCACTTGAATAAAAGCCTTTTCTCTTCTTGACTGATAGTCCATAATAGACCTGGTTGTAAGGAAATTAACTATGATGAACAATTTAGTTTATCAAGAGCTTTTCCCAGTGAAAAATTCACTCCTTTACCCAGCAAAAACAAAAAAGACTATCTCCAAATATCTTATTGCATGGCACATAGCTCATACTCAGTGAGGACTAGTTAAGGGTAAGCTAGTGCAGAATAGTGATTGCGCAGCCATAGCTGTTAAGGAAATGAGGAAAACGTTTCCTGTCAGGAGGCTGTGAAATGAAGAGTACATATGAGACCCTAGCCTTCTGTAACTTTAGTAGCTTTAGGTCTTGTGCTTTGTGTGCTTAGTAAATATAAACAAGATAAAATATTTCTTCTGTGATAAATATCTTATTTTCTTAAGAGTTTTACTCCTTAGTGAATTAGTTTAGAGATTCTTGGAGTGGTTTGAACCTTATTTGTGCACCTTCAGTGAGCTGAGGTGCGTATATTGGGCTTAAGCTTTTGTCTAAAGTTGGAAGAAGCTGACTGGGAGATAAGGGGCCTTTCACTACTGGGTCTACTTCTCAAATTCACACTTTGCATGTGGCTATCAAGTTTGAAAAACAGTAGAACAGAGTCAGTTACTGCTTGGCAGCCAACAGTACACTTTCTCAAGTGGTTTTTTTGTTGTTGTCTGTCTGTGGTTTGTTTTTGAGACGGAGTCTCGCTCTGTCGCCCAGGCTGGATTGCAGTAGCGCGATCTTGGCTCACTGCAACCTCCACGTCCCAGGTTCAAGCGATTCTTCTGCCTTAGCCTCCCAAGTAGTTGGGATTACAGGCGCCCACCACCAGGCCTGATTTTTGTATTTTTAGTAGAGACGGAGTTTCGCCATGGTGGTCAGGCTGGTCTCAAACTCCTGACCTCATGATCTGCACGCCTCTGCCCCCCAAAGTGCTGGGATTACAGCGTGAGCCACCACGCCTGGCCTTTTGTTCATTTTTATAGAGAGACAGGGGTTTCACTTTGTTCCCCAGGCAGGGGCGCAGTGGCATAATCATAGCTCACTGCAGCCTCAACTCCTAGGCTTAAGTAATCTTCCCATCTCAGCCTCCCAAGTAGCTGGGACTATAGACATGTGTCTTGCCTTTTTTTTTTGGTCTTATTTTTTAGGGATGAGGTTTTTTTCTGTGTTGTTCAGGTCTTCCAACTCCTGGGCTCAAGCAATCCTCCCCACTCAGCCTGCTGAGTAGCTGGGTCTACAAGCGTGAGCCACCATGCCCAGTGGTTTTCTGTAGTGTTTAATTAATTTGGATCATTTCCTGGTCTTATAGCAGTTTCTCAGATAATTTCAAACCATCAAAATGAATAAATACAGCAAAGTTCTCTTGAACTCCATACCAGTTGTCACTCAAAGAGGATAATTGTTTCAGGCTTACATTGATTTCCTTGGAATAAATAATGAAAAACTAAGAAAGACAACATATTGCACTAGTATAAGAGATGATGGCTAATGTGCTTTAAGAGTTGAAGGGGATCTACTTGCCATGCAACAAGAAAAGGAATTTTCTTTTGCTTCTGCTTGTTACTAACCATTCATTGCTAAATTGTTACTTTTATGTACTATATTTGGTCATTCATGCAGTAAATATTTACTGAATATTGGTCATGTGCCAGACACTGTTTTGAGTTATGAGGATGTAGCTATGAACAAGTCAAAGTCTCTGCCCTCATGGAGCTTATAGTCTAGCTGAGGAAGGCAAATAGATAGATGTATAATGTATCAACTGGAGGTAAATACTGTGAAGGAAAATAAAACTGGGAGTGCTGAGGGTAGGATATTGTGTGTGTATATGCATACATATGTATATGTATATGTGACATACATATATATGTAGTTGGCTAGGAAAAGCTACTCTGATATGGTCACATTTGAGCAGAGACTTGCTGTTTGAATATTTGACAATAAGCATTATGGATAGGGAGAACAGCAAGTGCTCTGGGCAAGAGAATAGTTAACCAGTTTGAGGAACACTTAGAGGCCAATATACCTGGGGCAGAGTGACCAGAATGGAGAGGAGGAGGTAGGTGAGAATGGGGCCTGATTGTGTTATTTATGCCCAGGAGTTAACCTCTTAATGGGGTAGACCATAGGGTAAATAAGAAAGATGTTGCGTTAGAGGAAAGTTTATTTCTATTTATTTATTTATTTATTTATTTTGGAGACAGAGTCTCATTCTGTAACCCAGGCCGGAGTACAGTGGCGTGATCACTCACTGCAACCTCCGCCTCCTGGGCTCAAGCGATTATCTCAGCTGCCTGAGTAGCTGGGGTTTACAGGCATGTGCCACCATGCCTGGCTAATTTTTTGTATTTTTTAGTAGAGACGGGGTTTTGCCATGTTGACTAGGCTGGTCTCAAACACTTGGGCTCAAGTGAAAAAGTTTTCTTTGACTTTGGTTTTCATGTATTGGAACTTTGAAAAATATGAACCTGAGCTTCCAAAATATCCTTTTTTTTGAGGCAGAGTCTTATTCTGTCACCTAGGCTGGAGTGCAGTGGTGCGATCTCAGCTCAACCTCCGCCTCCCAGGCTTCATTGAATTGTCTCCCAAGTAACTGGGACTACAGGCACATGCCACCATGCCCAACTAATTTTTGTATTTTTTATAGAGACAGGGTTTCACCATGTTGCTCAGGCTGGTCCTGAACTCCTGGTCTCAAGTGATCCTCCTACTTCAGCCTCCCAAAGTGTTGGGATTACAGGTGTGAGCCACTGCACTGGGCCCCAAAATATTCTTGACCCTAGTCTATTCCTTAAGAATTTTTTGTACTTGTGAAAAATTGAAACTCTATAAGAAAGTTTGAAGTGCATTAAGTAAAAATTTCCCTTCACTCATACCCCCAGAACCGTGCCACAGATAGAAAACTTCTGTTTGCAGTTTTCTATGAATGCTTCCAAGAAGTTTTTCTACATATATAAGCACACGTATATGTACATGTATTTCCTTTTTGTGATTATTCATAAAAGGGAAAATAGGATACATTCGTTGGTTGTACATCTTGGATATTTTACATTATTAGTATTTAGAGATCTGTATTTTTAGAAGATGCAGAGAATTTCATTATGTTGATAGTTCATAAATATTTAAATTGTCTCATTGACATTTAGATTGTTTCTCATTTTTAGCTTTTTTGAACAATACTGTAATGGGTAGCCTTGTATGTACATATTTTGGTGTCGTTCTAGCAAATCTGTAGGATAAATTCATAGCAGTGGAATTTTTAGGTCAATAGATCAGCTGTTTCTTTTTTAATGTACATGATAGATTGGTTTTCAGTAACATATAAAAGAAAACATGACCTGAATAAGTTACTAAGAAGTATGGATATGCCTGGGCACAGTGGCTCACGCCTGTAATCCCAGCACTTTGGGAGGCCAAGATGGGCGGATCACCTGAGGTCGGGAATTCGAGACCAGCCTGGTCAACATGGTGAAACCCCGTCTCTATTAAAAATACAAAATTAGCCGGGCGTGGTGGCGGCGCTTGTAATCGCAGCTACTCAGGAGGCTGAGGCAGGAGAATCGCTTGAACCTGGGAAGTGGAAGTTGCAGCGAGCCGAGATCGCCCCATTGCACTCCAGCCTGGGCAACAAGAGTGAAACTCCATCTCAAAAAAAAAAAAAAAGAAGTACGGATATATAGTATCTGAAAAGCAAGTCTTGCAGTAGTAGTGACAACTCCTTTATATATATATATATATGTTTTTTGAGACAGTCTCTCTATCACCTAGTCTGGAGAGTGGTGGCGTGACCATGGCTCACTGCAGCCTTGAATTCCTGGGCTTAAGTCATCCTGCCACCTCAGCCTTCTGAATAGCCAGGACTACAGGCATGGACCACCATGCCTGGCTAATTATTTTTATTTTTGTAGAGGTGGAGTCTCACAATGTTGCCCAGGCTGGCCTCGAGCTTTTGGATTCACGTAGTCCTCCTGCGTTGGCCTCCCAAAGTGCTGGGATTATAGGTGTGAGCCACTGCGCCCAGCTGACACTACGTTGTATATATGGTATTTGATCAGTGAGGATGGTTTTTCTGTCTGAGATAATTTTGCAGATCTCTAAAATTGCATTTTTTTTTTCTTTTTTGAGACAGAGTCTTGTTCTGTTCCCTAGGCTGGAGTGCAGCGGCACAGTCTTGGCTCACTACAGTCTCTGCCTCCTGGGTTCAAGTGATTCTCCTGCCTCAGCCTCCCGAGTAGCTGGGGTTACAGGCATGCATCACCATGCTGGTCTGATTTTTATATATTTTTAAGCAGAGACGAAGTTTCACCATGTTGGCCAGGCTGACCTCAGGTGATCTACCTGCCTCGGCCTCCCAAAGTGTTGGGATTACAGGCGTGAGCCACCGTGCCTGGCCCTAAAATTGCATTTTTAATAATACAGTCCCAGAGAAATGGTGCCCTGAATGTCCTAAAATCACCCACTCCCCAGTACTTGGACTGTTTTTTTTCCTTTTAAAGTTTATTCTGTAAATTATGTTGTGTAAGCTTTAAACTCCCACTGTCTTCTTTACCCCCAATTAAATATATATATATATATTTAATGAAAGATGAAGATTTTTGTAGACTCACTATTCAGCTTAGCTAACTTTATATCTCATTAGAATTGTCCTCTGAGCCCTTTCGATCTTAGGTGTTTTATAAACCTTTTGGTTGAAGAGAAATATATAAAAAGGAAATAATGTTCAATTCCCTGTGTGTTTTCAAAAAAACCACATGAAAAATAGATGAATGAAGAGAAACCTATTTAAATAAAACAAGCTTTCGTGTATTGTTATTCCTTATGTTTTTCCGTCTTCAGAAGGCCTTGTGTTACTGCCTGTTTTGGGCGTGGTGGCTCATGCCTATAATCCTAGCACTTTGGGAGGTGGAGGCAGGAAGATTGTTTGAGTCCAGGAGTTCAGGACCAGCCTGGACAGCACAGTGAGACCCGTTTCTACAAAAAATTTTAAAACAGGCCCAGTGTGATGTTGTGAGCCTATAGTCCTGGCTACTTGGGAGGCTGAAGTGGGAGGATCACTTGAGCCCAGGAGTTCAAGGTTGCTTTGAGCCATGGTTGCACTACTGCATTCCAGCCTAGGTGACATAAAAATTTTTTAAAAAGTAAAAAAATCTGATTATAGAAGAATCCTAAATCTTTAAGCAAAACTCTGTTCTCCCTCCAAAAAATAAGTATTTAATCTGGTTTAAAGTTATGTAAAGGTGTTTACTTATATGATAGAAAAGGCCGTTTCTTTCTCCATTTTTCATAAATTTATTTTGAGTATTGAAAGGGGTTAAATTCAGGTTGGATAGCATTGCACAGTAGAAAGAAAAGTACACTTGTTATACATATGACCTGATTGATTTAGCGTAGGAGAGTTACATTCCACCGAAAGAAAGTGTTCCTGTTCATTGTCTTGTGCTTTATTACAAATGTTGACTTCATGACATTTTGAGATTTGAGAAGTCTAAGAGCAGAAAGAACTATGGTTTATATTGATCATACATAAGCATGTTCAAAGATAGCCAGATCCATCCTGTGGAAGAAAAGAATGAGTGCAAGTTATAGCCCTACCAGCCTTACCTCTGGTGGATTCTGTCTGATCAGACATATATTTGATAAAAATGATGTAGTGAAAAAACAGGTTTGTCGTAGAGAAACATACTACTTTCTAAGCTTGTCTTCTTTCTTGAGATTAAGTTTTCCCTCCTTTAACAGGACACCTTACAGGAAAACATGAGAGACATTTCTCCATCTCAGGATGCCCACTCTATCATAACCTCTCAGCTGACGAATGCAAGGTAATTGTGTTCTCGTTTATTCAACATATGCTTTTTGAGTGCTTACCTTTTGCCAGGCACTTTACTAAACACTGGGGACACAGTGGCCAATAAGATGGGCAGGGTCCTTGTTCTTACATTGTAGTGAAGGAAACATAAAACCCAATGTGCTTTTTTAGAAAAAACTAATTAAACAGACAAAAGAATTGTAATATGTTGTGAGTGCTTTGAAAGAAATTAACAAGGAGATTATGAAACATTTGGAACATCAGCTGCTAGTGCATTGATATTTTCTGTTGAAAATTGGCTTCGAAGACTGCTAGGGACTTATTACACTAAGGAATAATTTGCATAAATATGTGATCTTAATATTTATGCATTCAGTTCTCTTCTTATAAATCTATGAAGTCATTTTGCTTTTAAAAACTTTTCATAATTCTTGTCCCTTTTTCTGTCCTTTTCTATGAAATACTTTTTGTTACTGTCAGTTACACCTACTCTTGGCTGATTCTTCTTTTAAATTCTTGAAACATAGCTCCTAAATAACCTTTGGGATTTTGAGATGATGTATTTAGGAGTAGAAGTTCAGATCCTATTTGTATGTTCCTGTGTGGGTTGCTGTTCCCAAGGATGGAACCAAAGATCTAATTATGGGGAAGCAAGAGTGGAAAATGTTATTAATTAAATGGATTGCTTGAGTAGTATTGAATAGGTTCTCTAAGCTGGTTAGACCAAAGTATTATTGTTGTTTTTGTCGTTACTTTGCTAATGATGCCAGGGTCACAGGTTTATTCCTGTCTGAGCCAATTTCATTGTGAGGAAAATTAGATTCCCTAGCTAACATTGATTTTCCTTGATTCAGGTATTTGTTCTCTTATTTACAGGTAGACTGCAGGGGTGAAAGTTTCTTTTATGTGGTTAGTCTTTCAGCAAAGTAGTGTACTTTCCGTGTTTATATGGATTTTAAGGTCAATGATCCTACTCTTACTTTTCTTCATTCCAAATCTTTTCATAAGCGGCAGTTCCTTCTGCTCTGTGTAAAAGTAAGTTGTAGATCTTCCCATTGTCTTCCCATTAGCCTGGGACTAAATCAAAACAGAAAAAGCTGTGCCCCCATCTGTGTCAGAAGCAGGCAAGTCTTTAGGTACTTCTTTCTCAGAAAATAACTGCGATCCCTGCTTGTTGAAAGTTGTTCTCTACCATTTGTCTCTAAATGTAATGATCTGATACTATGGATGGTTTTACATAAAAATCTTCTGAGATGTCTTTTGCTTTTGAAATTGTTAGTTTATAATAATATGACTGTGTTGTGTTAAGCAGTTTATTTTAGAAAAAGAAAAATTTGAGTTTGGAGAAGAAAATTCTGATAAAAGGAAAACATTTCTATCCTGAATTTATCCTCTTCGTTCCCTCCTCTTTGCAAGGGGCATTAGGCTCAGCATAATCCATCTTTACTACTGGAACATGTGCATGGAGGATCAGGAGAATTTCTGAGTTGATATATTTTTATTACATTTAGAACTGTAAGTGGAAAGATTAGATAAATTCCCCACATTTATTAACAGCTCTAGTGTTTTTGAAGAATCTGCATATACGTGATTGCTCTTGAGTTTCCCAGGACACCCTTGCGATCAGTGATGTTACGTTTGTATTCAGTCATACATTTCTGTAGCTGCACGTACCAAATACAGGTATCTGAAGATTCAGTGAATAAAAGACTGCATTTAAGGAGCTTATGTTCTCATAGGGGGAGGCAACATAAACCTTCAAATTAATAAGTAAATAATTTTGTGCAGTGATAAATATTGTGAGGAAAAAAGATGAATGATACAGTCTGTTTTGGGGGTGAGGGTAGGGATAGCCCTGCTTTTCCCAGGATGGTCCAGGAAGACCTTCCTGAGGAGTTGGCATTTGATCTGGTACATGGATGATGGCAAAGAAGCAGTTGTGTAACGATCTAGGAGAAAAGATACCTAAATAGAAGGAACAGCAAGTGCAGAGGCCATGAGGCATGGCTAAACTGATGGGTTTGAGAGGCTGAATGAAAGTAGGCTGTGTATGGCTGGATCCAGATCATAAAGGACCTTGTGGACCTTGGCACAGGAGTATACTTTTGTTCTGATAGAATGAGAAGCATTTGGGGGGCTTTATCAAAGGCATGATAGGATTTCATGCACACTTTTTAAAACTGAAGGCTTGCTAATGTGGAGAATGGAGTGTGGGAGCAAGAGTTGATGCAGGGTATAAGGTGCTTGGGAGACTGCATGGAAGTTCAGGCAGTAATTGGTGGACCGGACTAGCTTTGTATCAGCAGCAATTCTAAGACTAGTTTGGATTCAGGATACATTTTAGAGGGGAGCAACCTGTTAGGCTTGCTGATTGATTTGATGTGAGGTGTGTGAAAAGAGAAGAATCTAGGGTAACCTTCAAGTTGTTGACCGGATCAGCTATTTAGATAGTATTGCCGTTTATTAATACTGGAAAGATTTGGGGTAGAGCAGATTTGTGGAGAAATGCCAGGCGTTCTGTTTTCACCATTCTGAGTTTTTTTTTTTTTTTTTGAGACGGAGTCTTGCTCTGTCACCCAGGCTGGAGTGCAGTGGCTGGATCTCAGCTCACTGCAAGCTCCGCCTCCCGGGTTTACGCCATTCTTCTGCCTCAGCCTCCTGAGTAGCTGGGACTACAGGCACCCGCCACCTCGCCCGGCTAGTTTTTTGTATTTTTAGTAGAGATGGGGTTTCACCGTGTTAGCCAGGATGGTCTCGAACTCCTGACCTCGTGATCCACCCGTCTCGGCCTCCCAAAGTGCTGGGATTACAGGCTTGAGCCACCGCGCCCGGCCCATTCTGAGTTTTAGTGGTGAAGTGGAATAAGCAGTTGGATATCAGTTCCCAATTCCCAGATTATGAAACAGAAACTTTTTTTTTTTTTTTGAGACGGAGTCTCGCTCTGTCACCCAGGCTGGAGTACAGTGGCCGGATCTCAGCTCACTGCAAGCTCCGCCTCCCGGGTTTACACCATTCTCCTGCCTCAGCCTCCAGAGTAGCTGGGATTACAGGCGCCCGCCATCTCGCCCGGCTAGTTTTTTGTATTTTTAGTAGATACGGGGTTTCACTGTGTTAGCCAGGATGGTCTCGATCTCCTGACCTCGTGATCCGCCCGTCTCGGCCTCCCAAAGTGCTGGGATTACAGGCTTGAGCCACCGCGCCCGGCCGAAACAGAAACTATTGAGAGCTGATGTGATTTGTCTGAGGTCATGTAACTACAGAGTTAAGTTTCCCTGGAGACTTGAACCCAGGTTTTCTTTTTTTTTTTCGAGACAGAGTCTCGCTCTGTCACCCAGGCTGGAGTGCATTGGCGCAATCTCGGCTCACTGCAACCGCAGCCTCCTGGATTCAAACAATTCTCATGCCTCAGCTTCTTAAGTAGCTGGGATTACAGGTGTGCACTGCCACATCTGGCTAATTTTTGTATTTTTAGTAGAGACAAGGTTTCACCATGTTGCCCAGGCTGGTCTTGAACTCCTGACCTCAAGTGATCTGCCCACCTTGGCTTCCCAAAGTGCTGGGATTACAGATGTGAGGCACTGCGTGTGGCCAAACCCAGGTTTTCTTTTTTCTTTTCTTTTTTTTTTTTGAGACGGAGTCTCGCTTTGTTGTCCAGGCTGGAGTGCAGTGGTGCGATCTCGGCTCACTGCAACCTCCGCCTCCCACTTTCAAGTGATTCTCCTGCCACAGCTTCCCAAGTAGCTGGGATCACAGGCGCCTGCCACCATACCCTGCTACTTTTTTGTATTTTTCATAGAGACAGGGTTTCACCATGTTGGCCAGGCTGGTCTCGAACTCCTGACCTTAGCTCATCTGCCTGCCTCAGCCTCCCAAAGTGCTGGGATTACAGGTGTGAGGCACCACGCCCAGCCCAAACCCAGGTTTTCTAATGTTTCCTTTGTACTTCCGTACTCTATTCTTGCACTTCCTCATGCTTTGGGAAGAGTCCAGGCTCAGAGTCATCAGACATGATTAAAACCTTAGTGATCCCATCATTTAGCTGTTATCGTTTCAACTTCTCTGATTCTGTTACTGGCTGAGAAGACAGAATGTGAAGCTTGCCTTATCTCTTTCTTGTAGAGATTGTGATAATAAGTGTGAAGACGCTTTGAAAGTAAAGTACAACATAAATCCAAGGCATTATCATTGTATTCTTATGCTTTAAGTAAACGTAGTCTTAGAAGCAGGTGGATTTATTGACGTTGTTGATGGTTGCAGGTGAGAGCACAGAGCCGGGATAAGCAGATAGAAGAAAGGATGCTGTCTCACAGGCAAGATGACAACAACAGGCATGCAACCAGGCACCAGGTATGGGCCTTGTTAAAGTGCTGGCCACTCATAGTTTGAGGTCCATTTCTTGGATCTCCTCTATAATTGTCTTCAGGCATGTCTGTGCCTCATTTCCTGTGATATGTCTTCCAGATATACTTAGAATCACGTTTCTTTTTCAAACAGTAAATTTTCATAAAACAAACACTTCTGCCTCATGAAGGAATCATGCTATCTGTAGTAATAGTAGTAGTAGTACTAGTAGTAGTAGTAGTAGTAGTAGTAGTAGTAGTAGTAGTAGTAGAAGATAATTCTGATTATTCGAAAGATTACACTTGCTGCTTCATTTCCTCACTTTGCATCCTTTAAGACTATTGTAGCTTGCTTTCAAACTTCTCCACTCTGCTAGCACCTTTCCAAGGCCACCAGTGACTTTTCCCCAGCATTTGACACTTGCTGACTGTGTTATTTTTCTTGTACTTGTCTCTTCCCTTGGTTTGTAGGGAGCATCCTCGCTTGGTCCTAATCCTCCTCCTGCCTCTCTAAACATTCCTGCCACATTGGTAGCGCGTAATTCCTTGTTCTTCCCTAAATACCTTTGGTCTTCACTCTTGCTGTTTTCCTGCCTGGAACACTATACCTGTACCGAGAAGAGATTGTATTTTCTTTCAAGGCCTGTGCAGTTCTCAGCTGTTGCAGGAATTTTTCCCAAATTCTCTCCCACTGTTAATGGATTTCTTCCTTATGTATTACCGTTGTAGTGCTCTCAAAATATGCCTTTGTGACATATTGTATTTTGTTCATCATTTAGGTGTCTGTTTTTGCAATTAGATTAGGTGGATAGCAGAGATGTATGGTGATAAGGAAGAAGTTTGGCTTTGGAGCCAAACAGATGTGAATTTGAATACTGATTAACTCTAGCTTTGTTGTCCTGGGCAGGTCAGCTAACCTATTTCTTTGTTAATAAGAAGAGGTGAATAATGCCTTCCTGGCAGGGGAGTCAGCTAAATAATGTATGTAAAGCACCTCTACTCAGTGCTTGGCAGGTAAAAAGCACTCCATAAGTGGTAACTACACTTTTCTTCATTGTCTATCTTGGGTGTTATTTTATTTAATTAATTAATTTAAGTTTTTAAACAGAGTTTTCACTTTTTGTCCAGGCTGGAGTGCAATGGCCTGATCTCGGCTCAACCTCCGTCTCCCGGGTTCAGGCGATTCTCTTGCCTCAGTCTCCCAAGTAGCCAGGATTGCAGGGGGCACGCCACCACGCCCAGCTAATTTTGTATTTTTAGTAGAGACGGGGTTTCACCATGTTGGCCAGGCTGGTCTTAAACTCCTGACCTCCAGTAATCCACCCACCTTGGCCTCCCAAAGTGCTGAGTTTATAGGCGTGAGCCACCGTGCCCAGCCTTGAGTTTTATTCTTACTCAATTTTTCTATTTAAATGAATATATATAAATGAATTTTTATACCACTGTTGATCAGATCAATAAGCATTAATTGGAAAACAGTTCTTGTTGCTTTGGTGGAGACGTCCATCCTTAGTTTATGTTAATAGTAAAACAAGTTTGTTTTCCTGAACCTGTATTTAACTGACAGTAAAGGTGATGGGGTGATGATAACCTGATTTGGAATTTTTAAATTGCCATATTCATGAAAAAATTAGCCAGGCGTGGTGGTATACATCTGTAGTCCCAGTTACTTGGAAGGCTGAGACAGGAGGATGGCTTGAGCCCAGGGGGTAGAGGTTGCAGTGTGCCATGATTGTGCCGCTGCATTTCAGCCTAGGCGACAGAGCGAGACCCTGCCTCAAAAATAATACAAATGAATAAAATAAAATTGCCATATGATTTGCAGTGTGGCTAGAACATTTCTGGCATTTTTTTCTCTTTACATTTTAAAAAACGTTTTGGTACCTTCTTTTTTTGTTTGTTTTTGAGACAGAGTCTCGCTCTGTCTCCCAGGCTGGAATGCAATGGCATGATTGGCTCACTGCAATCTCTGCCTCCCAGGTTCAGATGATTCTCCCGCCCTCAACCTCCCAAGTAGCTGGGATTACAGGAGCACACCACCACGCCTGGCTAATTTTTGTATTTTTAGTAGAGACGAGGATTCACCATGTTGGCCGGGCTGGTCTCGAACTCCTGATCTCAGGTGGTTGGCCCGCCTTGGCCTCCCAAAGTGTTGAGATTACAGGCGTGAGCCACCATGCTGGACCTTGGCACTTTAATTTTGAAGCTTAGCTTTGTAAGGAGTTTTCTTTCAGTTTTCTCCTTTTTCCTTTTAGGCACCAACAGAGAGGCAGCTTCGATACAAGGAAAAAGTGGCTGAACTCAGGAAGAAAAGAAATTCTGGACTGAGCAAAGAACAAAAAGAGAAATATATGGTGAGGAAAAGTTAAATATTAAATGAGCATGAACTCCTGCTATCACGTTTGATTCCTTTTGCTTTCTGAGCTTGTTCCTTTCAGATTTGCCATTTAGTATTCTCTACATGTGAATACCAAGTGACTCTTCTATGACACTTAGAGTTTATTTCATCCCCTAAAACTGAGTTGTTGAGAGTGGACACAGAAGGTCTTGGGAAAATGAAATACCATTAGAATTTAGATTTTAAAAAATTTGATCCTCTGGTTGTTCATAAATTTTACTTTCATCTTAAAGGGTTAAATTTACCCACTAGAACACATGCCATGGCACTGGAAACGTCTGTATGAAGAAAAATAGTCAACCTTAATAGTAGGCTGCTTATTTTAATGGGAAAATAGATTTCCTCCATGATTAAAAGGTATTAATTGGGTGAATATTCTATAATAGATATTCTTGTAGTATTTTAACTTTTTTTTCTAATTTTAGAAGTAATTATCTTACATTTGTAAGATAATTTAGAGTGATTAAGCAAAGTATATGGAAGAAAACAAATCCTACCACCTAAAAATAGCCACACTTAGTGTTTTTGGATATATCCTAGCTTTTTCACAATCCCTTATTTATGTAATTGTCTTCTTACTGTATGTAGCACTTTGAATTCTGTCTTTTCACTTAAACATCTTTTTTTTTTTTTTTTTTTTGAGACTGAGTCTCACTCTATCAGCCAGGCTGGAGTGCAATGGCATGATCTCAGCTCACTGCTACCTCTGCCTCCTGGGCTCAAACAGTTCTCCTGCCTCAGCCTCCCGAGTAGCTGGGATTACAGGCATGTGCCACCATGCCCGGCTAATTTTTGTATTTTTAGTAGAGACGGGGTTTCACCATGTTGGCCAGACTGGTTTCGAACTCCTGACCTCAGGTAATCTGCCTGCCTCGGCCTCCCAAAGTGTTGGGATTACAGGTGTGAGCCACCGTGCCTGGCCTTAAACATCTTTTTTAAGGAAAAGATTTTATTATAAATGTATTAATACATACTTACTACTGAAAATACCAAAAATATAGAGAAGAAACATTCCAATTAAAAAAAATTGTCCTTCAAGATACAAAGCACTGCTTAACATTTTGATGTGTGTTCTTTCACAGTCTTTGTCTTTTTCTTTTTTTTCTCTCTTTTTTTTTTGAGATAGAGTCTTGCTCTGTCACCCAGGCTGGAGTGCAGTGGTACAATCTTGGCTCACTGCAACCTCCGCCTCCCGGGTTCAAGCAATTCTCTGCCTCAGCCTCCCGAGTAACTGGGACTACAGGCACCTGCCACCACTCCTGGCTAAGTTTTGTATTTTTAGTAGATACGGGGTTTCACCATGTTGGCCAGACTGGTCTTGAACTCCTGACCTCGTGATCCACCCACCTCGGCCTCCCAAAGTGCTGGGATTACAGGCGTGAGCCACTGCGCCCAGCCTTTTATTTATTTATTTATTTATTTATTTATTTATTTATTTATTTATTTATTTAAAATTTTAGATGAGGGGGTGCATGTACAGGTTTGTTACATACATGTGTTGTGTGATGCTAAGATTTAGGCTTCTATTGATCTTATCCTGTCACCCAAGTGGTGAACATAGCACCTGATAGGTAGTTTTTCGACCTTTGCCTGCCTCCTCACTTTTGGAATCCTCGGTGTTTATTGTTCCCTTCTTTGTGTCCCTCCGTACCCAGTGGTTAGCTCCCACTTATAAGTGAGAACATGCTGTGTTTGATTTTCTGTTTTTGTGTTAATTTCCTTAAGATAATGGCCTCCAGCTGCATCCATGTTGCTGCAAAGGACATGATTTCATTCTTTTTTATGGCTGTTCTTTTAGGTTTTTTCTGACATTTTAGTTTTTTTCATAGAATTGGAATGTTTTCTTATTTAGCCATTAGATTCTTAAACGTAGGGCATGTGAATACTTACTCAGGGCATGGCTTCACTAAGACAAAAATATGCCAGACTATGTATAGTTGACCCTTTGTATCCATGGGTTTTGTTCCTGTGGATTCAGCCAACCACAGATCGGAAATATTTGGGGAAAAAAATGTGCGTTTGTACTGAACATGTACAGACTTTTTCTTGTCATTATTTCTGAAATAGTACAGTATAACAGCTGTTACAGGGCATTGACATCACATAAGTAATCTAGAGATTATTTAAAGTATACTGCTGGATGTGCCCCGGTTATATGCAAATATGACATCATTTACATAAGAGACTTGAGCATCCATGGATTTTATTATATGCAGGAAGGCTGGGGGACGTTCCTGGAACTCTTCCCCCAGGGATATCAAGAGATGACTGTATTTACTCTTTTTTTTTTTTTTTGAGACAGAGTCTCACTCTGTCACCCAGGCTGGAATGCAGCAGTGGTCCAGTCGCAGCTCACTGCAACCTCTGCCTCCCAGGTTCTGGGTTCAAGCCATTCGCCTGCCTCAGCCTCCCAAGTAGCTGGAGTAATAGGCATGGGCCACCACACCCAGCTGATTTTTATAATTTTAGTAGAGAAGGGTTTTGCCATGTTGCCCAGGTTGGTCTTAAACTCCTGAACTCAAGTGATTTGCCCATCTTGGCCTCCCAAGGTGCTAGGATTACAGGTGAGCACCTGGCCTATATTTACTTTTTTGACAGTCATCACTGTCTTAAATGATAATTTTATGAATAAGTGGACATAGGACAATGTGAGATGGGTTGTGGGGTGAATTTGTAGTTAGACCTTTACACCAGACTGTTGGTTTGTAGAGTGAGGGCTTTAGTAGTGGGCTGTAGGGTACCAGGTTGTTTGCTTGCCCCAGTCTTGCTCACTGTTTCTATCTGCAAACTGGTTAGAAGAGTAATAAGACAATGATACCATATTTTGAGTGATTAGTGCTAGGCACTGTGGTTGTGATGTTCCTTTGATCTTTTAAGAGTCCAGTATGATTGGTGGTATTTCCCGTATTTTATATACAGGAAAACAGACTGAGAGAGGTAACTTGCCCAAAATCATACAGGTAGAAAGAGTGAAGTAAAAGTTCCTAAAATTTTTAACCTTAACAAACATCTGCTCTGCTTTTCAGTAATTTGGGATAGGTTAGTAGGACCCAACCTCCTTGATTAAAATGCTGGCTAGGATTTTTTTCAAGCTTTTTTTTTTTTTTTTTTTTCAGTGTTCCTCAAAATAGAAGAAATAACTAATGCTTAGAACCCAAATCTTAGATGATAAGGGTCCAAATTTAAAAAGATTCACAGCAGATGGAATCAGATTAACCAGAGGAAATTTTAATAGGGATAAAGATACTGATGAGTGGTATCTTCATATGCTAATATGTGTGTGAAATCTATAGTGTTTTCCTGGGATAAGCCATCCACTCCACTTAACTACTATTATCTCCTCTTCTCTTGATGGGAGGTGGAGACTAGAACAGAGTGGGAAGGGCTAAAATCAAAGGCTTAAAAGGGAAGTTTCCTTTGTAGAATCTCTTTCCTGGAAAGGATTCTTGTAGTGACTGACATGGTAAGATTGGGAGATTATTTTGAGACTGGATTATTTTCACGCTTTTAATTTTCTATGGCTTTTCCCTGTCTTATTCTTGCTTAATATTTAGTAAGGCATTTTTTAAAGAGTCCAGCCTATTTTTCCTGAGCATGTGGACCGGAGTTTGAGGGTAGCACGCCTTTTGCAGACAGTGTAATGGTGGCTGGAGCAATTCAAGTGAAAGAAGTTACAAAGGACTACTTCATCCAGCTGCCCCTGCCCCTCCCTTCCTGCAGATTTTCTTTTGAGTCTAAAATCTTAGACACTAAGGCTTAGAGAATCTGGTTTTTGTTTGTTTTGTTTTCAAATCGAGGAGTATCCACCAAAACCTCCTTCCACATCTCAGGATTCTGGGAATTTGTAGTGTCTCTGGGTTTGTTGTACTTTATTTATTTGTACTGTCATGCACATTTTTACCTAAAGGAATGGAGGCATAGAGTTCTGATCCACGAAGAAATAGAAGAATGAAGCTCCCTTCTGGAGGTGTGGGAGCATTTCCTCTCCAGATTTACTGGGGTGGGTAGTGGGAGTCTTGTGGCATTAATCTGATAAGTAGTATGTCTTGTGCTCAATCCCTAGCACCTAGTATGTAGGCACTAAATAAATAGCTTATGGTTGTGTGGTTTGCATGGATTGAAGTGAAATACATTAAAAAGTTCTTAGAAGCAGAGAGTATCAGGGTGTCATGCTCTGGTTATTTTCCTAGGAACACAGACAGACCTATGGGAACACACGAGAACCTCTCTTAGAAAACCTGACAAGTGAGTATGACTTGGATCTTTTCCGAAGAGCACAAGCCCGGGCTTCAGAGGATTTGGTGAGTATTAAAACCTCCAAACTGAAGACCACTTGTGAAAGGTGCTTAGAATTGCCAGAAAAATGATTGCAAATCAGTTTGGTGGGAATTAAATGAACCTTGCGTCTTGAATCTCTTTCCCTCTCTTCCCAGCTGTCCGTGTTTGGAGACTAGCCTTTCCCTTTCAGATTTAAAACAAATCACCCCTCCTCCCTTCCTTTTTTTATTCCCTTCTTTCCACCTCAGCTCCCGGAAGTACCAGTTTGGCTAGAGCTGATGAGGCTGGATAAAACTATAGGCTCCCCTTTGTCTCAGCTGGGCAATTTGCAATTCTGAGAACCTGTAGCCTAGGAGAGACTCATCTCTGTTGTTTTCTTAATCCCAACAGGAACTCCCCTTTTGCTAGGTTTCCTCTGCACTAAGAATGAAAATAACAGTGAAGGGGAATAATAGAAAAGGCTTTTATATAGAATTAATAGAATTAATCTTTGACACAGTCAAGTTTGATACATTGGTTTTCCATTCTGTTATTTATTTAGAGCTAGTTTATACTGAGTTGCTGTCCTAGGCAGAATTTTTAACAACTTTTCTTGAAGAAAATTCTGGTGATTGGCTTTGCCTCTGATGTAACAGATTAAATGTGTTCAGGGAAGCTCAGTTTTTAAAGTGAATCTCATCTTCACCCCCTTCCCCCTTGTATTAAAAAAAAATTGTATCAAGTAGTAGACTTGTTGAGGTTTGCTGGCTATCTTTGGCTGGAATGGGCAGTTCCTGCTGCTAGTTTTCTCTATCCTGTTTTGTCATGGAGCGTTTCTGGTCTAGCGTTTCACAACTTTACACCTGGTTATACTTACAAATTATAATACTTTTGTAGCCAACTCAGAGTCATTGAATTTTTTTTTTTTTGTCCGAGACAGAATTTTGCTCTGTTGCCCCAACTGGAGTGCAGTGGTGCCATCATGGCTCACTGCAGCCTAGACCTCCAGTGCTCAAGCGATTATCCCACGTCAGCCTCCTGAGTAGCTGGGACTATAGGCATGCCACTACACCCAGCCCAGAAATATTTTCTGCCTTCTAGAGTTTAGATTCTAGAATTATCATGCACATTTCTTTTTTTTTTTTTTTTTTTTTGAGACGGAGTCTCGCTCTGTCACCCAGGCTGGAGTGCTGTGGCCGGATCTCAGCTCACTGCAAGCTCCGCCTCCCGGGTTTACGCCATTCTCCTGCCTCAGCCTCCCGGGTAGCTGGGACTACAGGCGCCGCCACCTCGCCCGGCTAGTTTTTTGTAGTTTTTAGTAGAGACAGGGTTTCACCGTGTTAGCCAGGATGGTCTCGATCTCCTGACCTCGTGATCCGCCCGTCTCAGCCTCCCAAAGTGCTGGGATTACAGGCTTGAGCCACCACGCCCGGCCCTCAAAAATATTTTTTAAAGGCCTACTTTTTTTTCTAAGTGAGCATTGTGGATATATGTCACAGAGATTCATATAGCTTTATAAAAGTTTCTGCAGATAAGTAAGGCAGATTCTAAATCAACTTTTTTGTTTAGTTTTAGAATACTTTCTAAGGGTGGGCAGTTTGTGATGATTTTCTTTATAATTCAGTTTGGTCTAGGCTGATAATGAAGTTTGTAAGGTCTCATTCTGGTGAGGCCCAGAATGTGGGAGGTAGCAGAGAAACCCCTCTTTTGAGACCTGTGCTCTGAGCAGTATGGGCAGTAAGTTTTCTGTATGCCTGCCTGATTTTTCATGTAGCTCTCTTTAATGTAAATTCTCATGGATAGAAGCCAAATCTGTCTGATTTTTTTATAGCCTAGCATGGTGGCATGCACACACGCTTTTAGAAACAAGACTATTTTTTTTTTAAAACAGAGTCTCGCTTTGTCTCCCAGGCTGGAGTGTAGTAGTGTGATCTCGGTTCACTGCAGCCTCTGCCTCGTAGGTTCAAGTGATTCTTCTGCCTCAGCCTCCCAAGTAGCTGGGAGTACAGTTGTTTGCCACCACACCTGGCTCATTGTTGTCTTTTTAGTAGAGGTGGGGTTTTGCCATTTCGGCCAGGCTGGTCTCGAACTCCTGGCCTCAAGTGATCTGCCTGCCTCAGCCTCCCAAAGTGTTGGGATTACAGGATCCATTGTATCCTGCCTGAAAGCAAAGACAATAAATTCTAATCCTCCTTTGACTTTTGATTTCTTGGCAATAGGAGAAATTAAGGCTGCAAGGCCAAATCACAGAGGGAAGCAACATGATTAAAACAATTGCTTTTGGCCGCTATGAGCTTGATACCTGGTACCATTCTCCATATCCTGAAGAATATGCACGGCTGGGACGTCTCTATATGTGTGAATTCTGTTTAAAATATATGAAGAGCCAAACGATACTCCGCCGGCACATGGTGAGTTGTCTTGGGTTCCTCTGCCTTGACCATGATGGCAATAAGCTGTAGGATCTCTAGATTTTGCCAGAGTGATTGCCTCTGTTCAGGCACCTTCCCAGTGGTCCTCAGCAGTGGGATGAAGGCATAGGAAATGGAAGGCCGCAGCTTAAGGTGGGGGGTAGAGCCTGAGGCATGGCTTGTGCTGGGTGCCACCCAGAGCAGCTGAGGGCCCTTACCCACATCCTGTCATGTACGTCTTCCTGTCTTTTGTTCTTGCTGCCTACTCCTCTTCATTTCCTCCTTGGAATATGAACTACCTCTGCCTACAGGTTTTGTGTGTCCCAAACTAGATGAAAATACAGACTTCATTCGGCAGAGCAGGGACAGCATGGCTCACCTTCATATCCCTAGCAACTAGTGTGGACAACTGATGCCCAGGAAATATATGTTGAATGGGTACACTTACTAATATGTAAGAGTGATCAGCCTGTGACAGATTATGAAAGTAGCAGAATGGGTCCTTTGGTGCCTTCCCCTCTTTTTCCTAATAAAACAGGTATAAGGAGTTGAAGCTGTTATTGTTGACAAATATGTTTACTAGATTTTTTGCAGCTTCAAAAAATCCCCTCTGTTACGGAATAAGAAGCTTTGTCTTAAGGGGAATTTCTGCCATGGAGCAAGGGTGTGGAACGGGAAGGAGTAGAGATTAGATTAGCCTTTCAGGCAGAGAAGCTTTTTTCTTTTTTTTTTTTTTGAGATGGAGTCTTGCTATGTTGCCCAGGCTGGAATGCAGTGGCACGATCTCGGTTCACTGCAACCTCCACCTCCCGGGTTAAAATGATTCTCCTACCTCAGCCTCCTGAGTAGCTGGGACTACAGGTGCACACCACCACACCTGGCTAAGTTTTTTGTATTTTTAGTAGAGACAGGGTTTCACCATGTTGGCCAGGATGGTCTTGATCTCCTGACCTCGTGATCTACCCGCCTCGGCTTCCCAAAGTGCTAGGATTACAGGCATGAACCACTGTGCCCAGCCCTCGTTCTCATAATCACAATATAATTTGGCTCTAAGGCCTCAGGGGTATCTCTTTTTCCTTCCCCTTCCTTTTTTATTTCCCAGGATTTCCATATGCTGAGCATCTATGATCCAGTCTTCCTGTGATTTCTGTCATTATACTCTTCTCCCCAGTTTGGTTGGTGATACTGCTTTTTTATGTTCCCAGTTCAGGAGCATGTGGTCTGCAGGTTCAGGGCCCAGAACTGTTGCTTTGACTCAGGTTCTGCAGGCCCTGGCACACTTGACTACATGGGGCTAGAGTCATGGAGGGGAGGTGATTGGCAGGAATTGGTAGAGATACCAGTGTACAGGGAATAATGGGGTCAGAAGGAGCGGCACTGACACATATGGCAGTTCATGGAGATAAAATGGTTTTACTATGTGAAAGCAGGTATTTTTATTGATGTGCACTGCTTACCATTTATGCCTTTTTTCTTTTTTGTTTCTGGTTGTTTAGTGACACTAACTGATGAAATAGCTAAAAGGGCAAGAAATAGTAATAGAAGGAGAAAACAAAGGGTCTGAATAAATCTGAGGATCGAATAAACATTATGAATATTTGATAATCTTCCATATTATATAATATAAAAATCAGATTTCAGGAAATACCTATTTTATTCCATGCCTGTTCTTATTCCCATTGCTTTAGGTGTGATCACTGAAATGAAGTGGTCTTCCTTTGACTTGGCTTCTGTTTCTAAACAATAATTGTTCCATGAGTTTGGTTATTGTTGGGAAGAGCCAGCATGAGTAAAGGGGTAGAGATAGGAACAAACTACAGATGGAATTTTCTTGGAGGGATTCCAGTTAATAAATATTTGGATTTACATATGACAAATTGGAATATGCTTCTTGAGTTGACAAAAAGATTCGCAGTAAAATTGCTTAATAGGAAGTGTTTCATGGGCCAGGTGCGGTGGCTAACACCTGTAATCCCAGCACTTTGGGAGGCTGAAGTGGGAGGATTGCTTGAGGCCAAGAATTTGAGACCAGCCTTGGTAAAATAGACTCTGTCGCTTCAAAAACCATTTTAAAAATTAACCAGGCGTAGTGCCATGTACCTATAATCTTAGCTACATGGGAGAATCTTTTGTGCCCAGGAGTTCGAGGCTGCAGTGAGCTATGATCGTGCTATTTCAGCCTGGGTGACAGTGACACCCTACCTCAAAAAAAAAAGTTTTATGTATCTATACTTTTTAAACACTTTTATTTTTTTTGAGATGGAGTCTCGCTCTGTCACTTAGGCTGCAGTGCAGTAGTGCGATGTCGACTCACTACAGCCTCCACCTCCCAGATTCTTTTGCCTCAGCCTCCAGAGTAGCTGGGATTACAGGCCCCCGCCACCACACCTGGATAATTTTTCTATTTTTAGTAGAGGTGGGGTTTCACCATGTTGTCCAGGCTGCACTCAAACTCCTGACCTCAGGTGATCCGCCCACTTCAGCCTCCCAAAGTGCTGGGATTACAGGCATGAGCCACCGCCCCAGGCCTTAAACTTTTTAAAATGTAAACCTTTTAAAGAATTCACCTAACAGCAGAATGCAGCTGACTGGCTGCATTAAAACAATTAGCACTTGAGAGTTAGGAAAAGGGGGTACTTCATGCCTCCTTGTGGCCAAGTGACCCTAGCTTCCTGCTGCTCAGCTAGGCTGCTTGCTTTTTTTTTTTTTTTGCCACAGGACTTTCTCTTAATTTCCTTATATAGCAAAGGCAATGCAGTTGCAGGGGAGAAGGGCAGACAGGTAGTGGTACATGGTTTTTATCATTGTGAGTGAGTTTTCTGATCTGAACAAAAGAAGACCATAATGGTTAGGTGGTAATGAGAAGTTATGGGTAAAGGTGAGAGTAAAGTACTTAGCCACCCTAAGCTGCTGGAAATAAGCTGCTTAAGAATTTCCTGTTGGCTTGAGGCATTTGGTAATAAGCAAGGGTATTGTTATTTATTTGACCTTTATGTAGTGGGTGATTTTAATCTCCTGGGCTAAAGCAGTGCCAGAATGTAATCCAGAGTACTTGTTCCAGATTGCTATAGAAGTGTCATAAATATATTCAAATGACTTTGGAAGTCTTTGTTTTATGGAAAAAAATCTATATTTTGCTGTATGTTCTCAACTTGTCCAAGTGTCCTGTAGCTCAGTTAACCACATTTGACCTGTCATTCCTTTTCCCTTTTGAGGAGCAGTCTTGTTGGGAGGCTTTGGTTCCCTAATGTGAATTTCATTGTCTCGCAGGCCAAATGTGTGTGGAAACACCCACCTGGTGATGAGATATATCGCAAAGGTTCAATCTCTGTGTTTGAAGTGGATGGCAAGAAAAACAAGGTAAAAAGTGGTGACTTTAGAAAGGAGTTGTAATGTTGTATATTCACAGGTTTCAGAAGGCATGTGTTTTTTCTCCATCATACCTTGTGAAGGATATAGAACTCTTCTTTTGCCAAAATACACAATATGTTTCATTAATATTTATGGTATGTTTGTGAATTTTAGGCCTTTATCTGTTTAGGAATCAGTGGCCCACACATGAACTCTGTTTCTCTGCTTCCAGATCTACTGCCAAAACCTGTGCCTGTTGGCCAAACTTTTTCTGGACCATAAGACGTTATATTATGATGTGGAACCCTTCCTGTTCTATGTTATGACAGAGGCGGACAACACTGGCTGTCACCTGATTGGATATTTTTCCAAGGTAAGCAGGATTTGGAGATTAAGAAGCCACTGGCCAGAGCAGGGTGATCCATGTTCGCAGCTGGGGGCTCAAATCACCGACAGGAAGAAGCTGTACTCTGGGCAATGATGACACCCCTTCCGTAAATTAAAAAAAAAAAAAAAAGGGCAAACCCATGTATCAAAGATTGTTTAATGAAAATACAGTTTTTATTAAAAGCTTCGGGTTAATTCTTTTCTGGAATTGTGGGCTGGAGCTGCCTATTAATAACTGGCCAGAGCCCTCCCTAGTAACCCACAAGCCAACATCTTGTAGTCAAGCCAACTCTCCTGGCTTTGCCTGCCTCTATGTTATCGGCTTAAAACCGGGAATATACTCCTTTTGCCTGATTGTTTAGCTGGGCTCCTTCTAGCACAGTCCCTTCAGTGATAACACTACTGCGCCTTTTAAAGACCCAAGGCCAGATTTTTTTTTTTTTTTTTTTTTTTTGAGACAGTCTCACTCTTGCCCAGGCTGGAGTACAGAGGTGTGATCTTGACTCACTGCACCCTCTGCTTTCCAGGTTCAAGTGACCCTCCTGCCTCAGCCTCCTGAGCAACTGGGATAACAGGCGTCTGCCACCACGCCCAGCGAATTTTTTGTGTGATTTTAGTAGAGATGGTGTTTTATACCATTTTGGTGAGGATGGTCTTGAACTCCTGACCTCAATTGACCACTTGCCTTAGCCTCCCAAAGTGCTGGGATTACAGGTGTGAGCCGTTGCGCCTGGCCCAAGGCCAGATTTTATGACTTTTAGTATAACAACTTTATTGAAATATAATTCATACACCATAAATTCACACACTGAAAGGGCACAATTTAGTTGTTTATAGTGTATTCACAGAGTTGTGCAATCAATCCAGTTTGCATTATCCTGAAAAGAAATTGTTAGCAATCACTCCTGTTTCCACTCAGTCCCTCTCAGCCGTTCTGTCTGTACAAATTTCCCTATTCTGGACGTTTCCTGCAACTGGAATCACACATTTTGATTTCATTCAATTTGATTTTTTTTTTTTTAAATCCCTTTGCAGAATGGAGACTTACTGTGTTGTTTCCTTCCCTTCTCTTCCAGTAGGCAGCTCCTTTTCAAACATTGCATTTAAAATGGGCTTCTATATACTGAGTGAGGAGCCTTAACCTTCTTGCCCTGCTCTGTGGCTGTCAGGAACCCAGAGTCAGCCCCCTTAAAATGAAACTGGAGGTCTCAGCTAGGGAAATCCTGGGATGATTAATGGCTTTGGCCATGATAAGGGGTGTGGTTATAACAGCTGTGAGCCTGACAGCCACTCCTTGGGACTGGTTAGCCAGATGTTTTGCAAGCAGCCTTATTTTATATCTGTGGAAGTGCTGAAACCTTTGGTTTCAAATCCTCCTGACGTGTTCATCTGTTTGCTCTTGATTTTAGGAAAAGAATTCATTCCTCAACTACAATGTATCCTGTATCCTTACTATGCCTCAGTACATGAGACAGGGCTATGGCAAGATGCTTATTGATTTCAGTAAGTGAAACTGCTAAGTCATTAGTTCCATAAGGCAGGGACCATGTGAATATTGCTGTTTGTCTTTTTGTCCTGTGGTCTCTGCAATTCCTGGAATGTAGTGGAGGTACATGGATATTTAATAAATGAATGAACAAGTAGGTAAAACCTGAACATTGTCATTCTGCCTGATACACATTGACCGTTGAAGGGATACAGGACTTCTCTTTAATGGGTAGGAAGTACAGAGGATGATAAAGTGAGCTCTTTAGGATTATCCCAGTTTGAGACTTTTAAACAGCACATACATGCATGAGGCTTAAAATCTGTTCCTTGATGCTAGGGATTTCACTTTTGTAGGGACTTGTCTAGAAGTAATCCATGTACCCAATGGACCCTTTGCATAATATACTCTGCCCTCATTAATTGTGCATTCTGTGTTTGTGAATTTGCTTACTCACTAAGTTTTATTTGTAACCCCAAAATCAATCTTAACATTTTTGTGGTCATTCGTGAACATGCACAGAGCAGCCAAAAATAAGAGTCATGGATGCACGCATTCCCAGCTGACTTCAGAGTTTTCAGCTCTTATACTGTAAACAAGTTCATTTTCAGTCTGTGAATGCCACACGGTTTTGGCCTTCTGTTGATTTTAAATGGCCCCTATGAGTAGTGCTGATGTGTCTGGTGTTCCTAATCTCAGGAATCCTGGGGCTACCTTACACTAATCTCAGGAATCCCGGGGTACCTTACAGAGGTTAGATCGCTTTCTTCAGGTGAATTAGAGAGTTGCTGGCAGTGAGTTCAATGTTAGTGATGTCAACAGTGTATATTAAATAATGCATTTTTAAACAGAAACATAAAATAAGGTTATGTATTGATGGTTGACCAATATGTGACCAGAGGCTTGCAGGAACCTAACCCTCCCTGTATTTCTCCTAGTAGCAATGGTTCAGTGTTCACTAATTCAGGTTCTCAGTGACTTTATGAAACATAACTGCTGTGAATAACAAGACTCCACTGTGTGTTATTCTCTATTTGATGTCCACTGTCAAAGGACAGGGTATATTGTAATCAAAATTGGAATTCCTAGAATTAGCCTTCCAAGCCTTCTTTCTTTCTTTCTTTTTTTTTTTTTTGAGACAGAGTTTTGCTCTTATTGTCCAGGCTGGAACGCAATGGTGCGATCTTGGCTCATTGCAACCTCCATCTCCCAGGTTCAAGCGATTCTCCTGCCTCAGCCTCCCGAGTAGCTGGGATTACAGGCATGTGCCACCACGCCTGGCTAATTTTGTGTTTTTTTAGTAGAGATGGAGTTTCTCCATGTTGATCAGGCTGGTCTCGAACTCCCGACCTCAGGTGGTCTGTCCACCTCGGCCTCCCCGAGTGCTGGAATAACAGGTGTGAACCACCTTGCCCAGCCACGTTTTTTCATTTTTAAGTCATCTGAGAAGAGATGAACTAGAAAGTGACATAAGAGGGGAACTATATATCTTTGAATAGGTAACACTGTTCGTATAAACTTGATTTTATAGAAAGTTTGAAGCATTAACAAAAGTATAATAAACCCTCCTATACCCATCACCCGGCTTCAGTAATTACTGTTTTTTGGGGGCAGGGGGGCTAACTTCGTTTTACCTATACTTTCACCTGCCATTATTTTGATATTTCTAAAAGATAAGGTCTATTACACCTTAAAAAAAAAAAGTCCTTCATATCATAAATTGTGATACTCAAATTTCCCTGGTGTGATTTTGTTCTTTTTTTAATACTTAGATCCAGGTAAAATTGATAGTGAGATTGAGAAATATGGCTCATAATTCACTTTCAGTCTACAATTTTCCACTCCCATCTTTTTTTTCCTTGCTGTGTTTTTGTTGAAGAAAGGAGGTTAGTTGTCTAAAAAGATTCCCCAGATTATAAACTTTGCAGACTGCATCTCCATAATGTTGTTTTGTATATTTTGTATAAATTGAATGTTAGGTGTTTAGACTTTACAACTAGAGGCTTCATCATTTGGGTTTTTTACACCCCTCCCCCCCACTGTCTCATAGGTGGTACTGAGCCAATCTGTTTTCACCATTCAAAGATTTAAAAAATATTAAAAAACTAGGTAATGAAGTGGCTTCACATTTTTTTTCTGTCTCCCTTGTTTCCAACACACACCTATAGAGAACCATTGTTATCAAAATGATTAATAGTGAAGCCTTCCAGAGTTCTTTTAGTGCCTATTACAGTAGTGCCCTCCGTATCTGCCATTTCACTTTCTGCAGTTTCAATTACCTGTAGTCAACTGCGGTCCAAAAATAGGGGAGTAGAGTACAATAAGATATTTTGAGAGACAGACAACCTTCACATAACTTTTATTACAGTATATTGTTATAATTGTTCTGTTTTACTATTACTGTCTTCCTGTTCCTAATTTATAAGTTAAACTATAGAATAGGTATGTGTTGATAGGAAAATACATAGTATATATAGGATTTGGGACTATCCACAGTTTTAGGCCTCCACTGGGAGTCTTGGAACACATTCCCTGGAATAAGAGGGGACTGTGCTTCTTAAGCCTTCTTGCATATTGGCACACTGTTTTTTGCTATTAGGATAAGATCTAGTGCTGCTAGAAAAAGTCTGTATTTGTTCCCTGGCAGGTTATTTGCTTTCCAAAGTCGAAGAAAAAGTTGGCTCCCCAGAACGTCCACTCTCAGATCTGGGGCTTATAAGCTATCGCAGTTACTGGAAAGAAGTACTTCTCCGCTACCTGCATAATTTCCAAGGCAAAGAGATTTCTATCAAAGGTTGGTTTTTGACTCCTTGGAATGGTTGATTGTTGCCCAAGAAGTTAACTCTACTGGGTGTTGTGTTTCCCCTGAATATGAGAAAGGAAGGCCAACTGAAAATGGACCACTGCAGAGACCCTCACTGAAGTTGCCTAGGAATCCAAAACATTTGGCCCCTGGGAATGGTTATTAATTGGCTTCTCAAATCCAGAGTTGCTAACACTAATTCTTATAAAAGTCAAGAAGAAAAAGTTCAGGTCTTTTGGTTCATCTTTCTGAGAAAGACATCCCTGTGTATTTATGCAGGGGTGGAACAATTTAGTTTGATCTATATTTGGCCCTGATTTCTAAGGGGCCAAGAATAGCTTCTTGCTGTAATATCCTTCTGTAGTTATTTGGACTGGTCAAATGAATACTTTGTAAACTCCTAAACAGATTGGGTTGAGTACAGAAGATTCTGTTCATTTGGATTTCCTTTAAGGGAAAGTAGACCTTGGCTGGGGGCAAAGGGGTGGGAACCTGCACTTTGGTCAGGTTGTCAGTAGCTCTTCTGTTTCAGAAATCAGTCAGGAGACAGCTGTGAATCCTGTGGACATTGTCAGCACTCTACAAGCCCTTCAGATGCTCAAATACTGGAAGGGAAAACACCTAGTTTTAAAGAGACAGGTAAGGTTTTCATCAGCAGCTTGCTCATTGCTGGATGTCCTTCAAGGCTTAGCAGAGCAAAGTAGGGGCCTTAAGACTCAAGAGAACCTTCCCTTAAAGGAGTTTGGCTACATGCCCCTTTTATTGGGGTCTCGTTTCTGTAGCTGGCAGTGATGCCTGCATTGCCTTATCCGTATCAGAAGGTTTTGGTAAGCTCCTGTCTCAAATTTGGATGACACAAGTTAAGCAGCTCCAGTTAAGCAGCTTTATGTTGTACAGCACTTCTGTCATTTGATGATTTTCTTACATGGGAGGAAATTGCCCATCTGTAGAGGAATCTTCACAAATGCTGTCTCAACTCATACTCACTTCTAATTTTTTAAATTGTTTCATACATACAATAAAGGTAGGTGAGTGATGATGTTCATTTCTCACTGAGGGTAAAGTAGGAAGAATGGATTAGATAGAAAAGTCGTTTATAAGTCAAAAGATAGTATTTTTTTATACCCTGATATGTTGTTAAACCTTTGGCAATTCCTTCTTGGCGGTTAGTTATTTTGGAGTCTATGTAAAGGCATCTGAGTTGAAAGTATATAATCCTTTTTCCCATTGTTCTCCCCCAGGACCTGATTGATGAGTGGATAGCCAAAGAGGCCAAAAGGTCCAACTCCAATAAAACCATGGATCCCAGCTGCTTAAAATGGACCCCTCCCAAGGGCACTTAAAGTGACCTGTCATTCCGAGCCAGCGAACCCCAGCAGTAGGAATCCGTACCCTAGGGATCTGTCTGTCATTTCTGTTGCTCTTGTGATTGGCAAGTACAGTATCCTTTGGGAAGGCCATCCCCCTCAGGACTGTCCTGGCTCCGACCTTTGTGTACACTGCAGACGCTGGTTCTGAGGAACTGTTGTTTCGGCCTCAGTGAGGTTGCCTGGATGGGATCTGTATTAGACTTGAGTGCAGGTCTCTCAGCACTGACCCAAGGAGTTCTGTTATGGTACTGTACCTGTCCAGTCACTGGTTCTCTCCTCATGTCCTCTTGCCCCATGAGGTTGTGTTGTGTCTTCTAAGCGTGGTACTAGTGCTTGCCGCCTGGTCACCAGACCTCCAAATATGGCTGCCACCACCAGGACCTTTCCAGTTACTCCTTATATGTGTGTTCTATGGAGGGGCAGGGAAGAGGTGGCACTTGTGAGTGTGTGTGGATTGGCAGGGGATCCATTCACTTTGGGTTTCATCTTGCTTTAAATTTCTTTCCTTCATTTTGATTAAGAGACCTCTTTTTGATCTGTATTGGGCTAACCAGAGCCAAATACTTTTGAAGAGTTTCCCAGGGACTAGTCTTGGTAATAGCATATAATTGATCTGAATGAGATGGAGAGAAGAATGAAGAGGTGGTAGTTCTGGGTTTGATTTGAATTCACCTGTGGGCAGTGGGCAGTGTCTTGGTGAAAGGGAGCGGATACTACTTTTTGCCTCACCGTAAAGTACCCACTAGTAAATATTTCCTTCTCTCTTTACTCCCAGTCCCTTTTTATGTTTGCAGGTGCCAAAGTAATATCCACTTCTCCCTTTCATGCTGCATGTTAACTGATTAATTATACTGCAGAAATCTTTTCACCTCCACTAGTCTGATACAGTACATCTTTACTTCTGTATACATTGCACTGATTCTGTCTGAATGCCCTGGGAGAAGTTGAAAATGATTGAAAGTGACTTTCGTATCTCAGCCCATGACTCAGCAAGGCAGAATAGCCACCCCTGCCAAGGTTTGCTTCTCTTTTCAACAGTGCCTCACCCTCCCTCTAGGATTAAAGTGCTTCTGCCCTTCCACAAACTCCTCCTCCATTTCCTTTTTGGGATTTGTCACCGTCCTTCTATTCTCTGGTCTTCTATTTTTGGTGTTGTTCAAGTGAAGGAAGAGATGTTCTCTCTAATTTATCTGTAGCCCATTATAACCTGCTATCTTGGGGCAACTTTTGATGTATGACATGTCACCCTTCCCAACTTGGTCTCCTCCAACATGCTGTCTTCATGTGGAGCCCTCACCACAATCCCTGACTCCGGTCATTTGTGCCTTTCTCTTGTCATCTCTGTACACTACTAATATTCACTGTGGGTTGGGGGAGCTAATTTTAAGCATGTTCAGTGGCAGCTCCCCTCCAGTTTCAGTGTCACTGTTAAAATTTATCCAAAAGCAACTTCACTAGGGGTTTTCTTAAGGGGTAAAGGCCTTTTACAGAAGCTAAACCCTTCCCCACATGTGGTAGAATGTGCTCTTCTATATCTACTCCTCAATAAAGCATGTTCTCTGCTCAAGTCTGTTTCATCTGGGGGCTCTCATTTATATATGAAAATGATGCACACAATCTGCTACTCATAGTAAATGCACTTAGGATTTGCTTTGCCTAGCAGTACACTGTTGAGGGATGTGGTTTGTGGCTATGGAACGTTTTTCCCCGTGATGCAGGCTGTCTATAAAGATCAAGGGAGTGCTCACTCTGAACTTATCTAGATGGTGGCACAAATTTGATCTGCCTCACTTTGGTTCCAGCTAATCAGTATACATAGCAATGATTAGTCAGTATTACCCATTCTTTCACTAAGTGCCATTTTTCACTGATTTTAGGGGCAAAGGAACCAATAGGAAGTTAGGATATATGGGGGTACAGTTGATGCCTATGGGAGATGGGAACAGATATCCCTTCTCGTTTCCAAGTTCATTCACCAGTATTGAGCAATGAATGTCACATCTAATTATTGACTCCCAGGTTGAAATGATTATTTTTGAAAATAGCTGCATTTTCCTGTAAGATATACCCAGCACAGGAAAAGGGTGCCTGAGCACTTACCTCTGTATGGTGGAAAGGAGGAGGCTGGGAATTGTATGTGCTGGAATGGTGTTGCTCACTGTGACCAGTAGTGGTGAGAACCCATACAGTTGAAGTTTTTTACACAGTTCTGATCCCAAGCCTCCACTCGCTTTGCCATCCCACTTTACTCACTGAAAAATGGAAGAATTTATTATCTCATTTAAACCCCCACAGGTGTGGGAACAGACTTCCCTTGGCAATTTTGAGTAAGACTATCCCATTTCACTCCCCCCCGGCTTTTTTTTTTTTTTTTTTTTTTTTTTTTTTTTTTTGAGTCAGAGTCTGGCTGTGTCACCCAGGTTGGAGTGCAGTGGCCGATCTCGGCTCACTGTAACCTCCGCCTCCCGGGTTCAAGTGATTTTCCTGTCTCAGCCTTCCGAGTAGCTGGGATTACAGGTGCCTGCCACCATGCCCAGCTAATTTTTGTATTTTTAGTGGAAACAGGGTTTCGTCATGTTGGCCAGGCTGGTCTTGAACTCCTGACTTCAGGTAATGTGCCCACCTTGGCCTCCCAGAGTGCTGGGATTACAGCCGTGAGCCACTGCACCCAGCTTTTAGCTCCCTCTTATCTGCGTAACAGAAGCTTAGCTGCTTAAGCTCCTTTATTAGAAGAGCAAAAGTCTGAAGTTATTCCTGAAACCTGCTCAATGGAAGTACCTACTCTTATTTCTGGAGGAAGAGAGCCATTTGCCAAAGGAGACCTGGAATCCAAGGTGGAAGTAAGCCGCGAATCCAGAAACTTCAATTCTGGTCTGTCTGCCTTGATGGCCCGCACCCTCCCCTCTACCATTTGCTTTCACAACTCTTTTTGTTTCCTTAATGATGAATCATCCTCTCCCTTCTAGTTGGATTTCTTTGTTATAGGCACCCATGTTTCTAATGGCTTCCATTACAAGGATAATAATGAAACTGGTGAAAACTTTCAGGCAAAGGGATTGATTTTCTTTTTACATTTTTTCTTCTTATTGTTTTTTTAATTATTAACCAACTCAACTCATTACAGTAAAAAGGACTGATTTTTAAGCCAGCCATGATAGCTCTGTAATAGTCTGTAATCTCAGCACTTTGGGAGGCCAAGGTGGGCAGATTGCTTGAGTCCAGGAATTTGAGACTAGCCTGGGCAGCATGATGAAATCCCAGCTCTACAAAAAATAGAAAAATTAGACGTGGGCACGTGCCTGTAGTCCCAGCTACTCGGGAGGCCGAGGCATGAGAATCGCCTGAACCCAGGAAGTAGAGGTTGCAGTGAGTCGAGATGATGCCACTGCACTCCAGCCTGGGTGACAGAATGAGACCCTGTCTCAAAAAAACAAAAAGCAGAATTGATTGATGTTAGTTGGCTTTACAAGCAGCAACTTTAGGGGGCTACAGAGCTAAACCAGGAAGCAAAAGATATACCTCATGCTGGCATTGTTTCTGATTTAGGATAGTAAGCATTGTCCCTTTACTTCTGTGGTTTTCTTCATTCCTCACCACAGCACGGTAAGGTGGATATTATAGCCCTCTGCCAGATGAAAAATTGAGGCTTATAGCGGTTTTGCTGCTGTGTGAGAGCAACAGAATGAGAGAGCCTTGCTTCCCTGAGTCCAAATCCCATACTTTTGGCATTGTTACCATGAGGTCTGGTCATCTGATGCTTCCATGCTATTTTCCCATTTCTTATCTGTGGATAATGAGTCATATTAAGTAATTTTTTTTTTTTTGTAAGACGGTGTCTCGCTCTGTCACCCAGGCTGACGTGCAGTGGCGTGATCTCGTCTCATTGCAACCTGTGCCTCCCGGGTTCAAGCGATTCTCCTGCCTCAGCCTCCCAAGTAGCAGGGATTACAGGCACCCACTACCTCACCTGGCTAATTTTTGTGTTTTTACTAGAGACAAGGTTTTGCCATGTTGGCCGGGCTGGTCTCGAACTCCTGACCTGAGGTGATCCCAAAGTGCTGGGATTACAGGCAGGAGCCACCGTTCCCAGCCAAGTAAGTTTTAACAGTGTGGTATAACCTTTAAATGACAAGGTGATGCTTTTGACTTGTCCTCTACTTTGATTTGTCCCGATTTGTCCCTATAGTTCTGAGTGGGTCAAAACAAAGTCTCAGGAGCTGCACCAGGATCAAGCAGCACAGCTCGGCTGTGATCCTTTTACCACTTTTTTCTTCTGTCCTGTGAGACTCTGATTAAAGCACTGGATTTTAAAAAATCACCCTTGTAAATACACATTTGTCTATAGTTGAGGAAATTGTGCCTTTGAAGTCCATTCTTGGACATGGAGTTAAGAAACCCTGGTTTGAGCCGGGCGCGGTGGCTCAAGCCTGTAATCCCAGCACTTTGGGAGGCCGAGACAGGCGGATCACGAGGTCAGGAGATCGAGACCATCCTGGCTAACACAGTGAAACCCCGTCTCTACTAAAAATACAAAAAACTAGCCGGGCGAGGTGGCGGGCGCCTGCAGTCCCAGCTACTCGGGAGGCTGAGGCAGGAGAATGGCGTAAACCCGGGAGGCGGAGCTTGCAGTGAGCTGAGATCCGGCCACAGCACTCCAGCCCGGGCGACAAAGCAAGACTCCGTCTCAAAAAAAAAAAAAAAGAAACCCTGGTTTGAGAAAAAGCCCCAGTGAGACAGCAGGAATCCTCTTACCACACAACCCCTCAGCTAGTTCTTAGTGTGCTCAGGCTCAAATAACCAATCCCATCAAGTGAAATGAATGGCAGCAGGGAGAAGGCCTGGCTCACTGAAGCTCTCGGCATTAGTTTCCTCTACCTCATGTGTCTCATAGGTGCACATATGTACAGCATATCAAGGTGTTGAATGTCATGAGAATAAAATATGAAAACTGCTTTGCTGAGTGATAGTATGTGATGTGTGCTAGGACTTCTAGAAGCCACCCTTTGCTGTTCATTGGGATCATGGAATCAGACCTCAACTGGTTTTGCCTCAGCACTTTCTTCCACAAAATTATGTGTGACTGCCTCCTCCAGACTGTTTCCTGCTGATAGGGGCAGTTTAATAGTCTTCTTCCTGTGTGGTATCTGCAACAAAATCCCAATGAATGTCACTAAGAAGGAAACAAAGGATTACCCAGCGATGAGAAATGTCCCTGGTGCCAAAACATCAGTTTGCCCCTAACCTCTTGTGCAATACCTTTAAGTCCAGGTCATATTGTTACCATTTGGGGGTTTGGGGATTTGTTTACTTGTGCCCAAGAGTGGAGAAAATAACCTGTGCGATTGCACAACTCTGGCTCCATGGTTCCTCACAAATGTTCCATGTGAGGTATAAACATCTTTATCCTCGACAAGTCATGTTCATTCCAAGAAACCCATCTTTGTTCTTAATTGGGCATTTGTTTCTGGAACCAGCTTACCGTACATTCAATTCCAAAGTTATCAGAAACCTACACTCTTATCTCACAAATTTAGAGGTATGGTAGATCATCTCCAAAGATGGCCACCAGCAATTGCTCTCATCCTCTGTGCACATGCTCCTTCCAATAAGATCTATTTTTTTCCTCAGTGTGGGCTGAACTTGTGACTTGTTTTGACTAATAGGATGTTATGGAAGTGATATTTTGGTAGCTTCCACTTTTGTTCTTGAAAATACGCTGACATGTTTTCAAATGAGAAGCTTGGGCTAAATTACTGAATGGTGAGAGACGATGCATAGGAGAACCAAGGTGCTCTAGTCTCACACAACTAAAAGCCCAGACTTGTGTCTCTTGAAGGTTTCAACCCCGCCAGACTCCCAGCTGAATGCACCCTCATGAGTGGCCCTTGCTGGTACCACATGACACTAAAGACATCTAGCTGAGCCCTGTTAACCCAGAGAACTGTGAGAATACTGTTTTAACCACACGTTTTGGAATGGTTTGATACATCGCAATTGAGAAGTGAAACAAGGGGACTTTGGAAACTGAAGGGCTGGAATTCAGTTTGCCCCGTAGGTTGATTGGAAGCCAGATGTGCCTAGAGGAAGGCGGCTACCACCTTGTGCAATTCCAAGGGACACTGTTTATGTTCTGTGTAAATGGCAGCCTCAGACAGGTCACCTCGTTTGGTTATTTATCGTGTCAGCTGTCGGTCAAATTGCTTCTGAGGTAACTGGCTGGCCTTGGAATTCTTAGCCACCTCCTTAAGCGATCAGGAAAACTGAAGAATATCCTTCTGTATGTATGTATGTATGTATGTATGTATGTATGTATGTGTGTATTGATTGGTTTATGAGACAGGATCTCTTTCTGTCACCCAGGCTGGAGTGCAATGGTACAATCACAGCTCAGTGCAGCCTCGCCTTCCCAGGCTCCAGCGATTCTCCCACCTCAACCTCCAGAGCAGTTGAGACCACAGGCATGCACTACCATGCCTGGCTAACTTTTTGTATTTTCAGTAGAGATGAGGTTTCGCCGTGTTGCCCAGGCTGGTTTCAAGCGGAACTCAAGGAATCAGCCCACCTTGGCCTCCCGAAGTGTTGGGATTACAGACATGAGCCGCTGTGCCCAGCCTTCTTCTGCCGTCAAGATACTGCTCATCACTTGCGTGCTCCAGAATTCATGTGGCTTCTCATTGCTCAGTGGATTAAGTTCATGTTTATCCTGGCTTTCAAGTTTTTCCGTAAGCTGACTCAACCTACACGTATCTTTCATCGTTCCCTTACACATAACCTCAACGTGCAACAGGATTAGTCTATTATTCCCTTTCTTGTATTTACTGAGAAAGCCTCCACTTCAACGTTCCATGAAGTGTGTTCCACTAAATACCAAAGTATAGGCAAAAAGTTCTGTGGTCAAATAAATTTGGAAGACACTGAGTGTTTCCAAAGTTAGTATCAGGCCATTCATGGTGGCTCACACCTGTGAGCCCAGCACTTTGGGAAGCTGAGGTGGGAGGATCACTTGAGCCCAGGAGTTTGAGACCAGCCTGGGCAACACAGGGAGACCTAATCTCTACAAAAAAATTAGCTGGGCGTGGTGGTGTGCACCCATAGTGCCAGCTACTCGGGAGGCTGAGGTAGGAGGATCACCTGAGCCCAGGAAGTCAAGGCTGTGGTAAGCTGAGATCCCACCAGTGTGCTCCAGCCTGGGTGACAGAACAAGACCCTGTCTCAAAAAATAAAAAAAAGATAATACCAGTATGTTTCTTGACTTCAAGATTTCCCAAAACCTTCAGTAGGCTAATGGGCGTTGGGGTTTTCCAAGAAGACACAGGATATAACATTTCCTAAAATGATTTGGTCTGGAAGGAGCCTCTTGGACTGGTGTCCTGGGGTAGGGCTTTTGGAAATGTTTCCCACCCAAATAGGCCCCTAATTCTGCCTGAGACTTGTCTGAACTATCATGACATAGACCAAGTGTGGGGGTTGATGCATGTGAAGTCAAGCCACCATAGCCCAAATCCTGGCTGTCATTTCATTTGTAACTTCAAGCAAGTGGCTTATCCACATTGGCAGAATGGGGATAAAATTGCGGAAAATTCTCTTGCAGTACCTGCCATATATTCATTCATGTAGTCAGTAAACAAGTTCTGTTGTGCCCACCAACTAAGGTGGGAATTAGTTGAGTCTGGGGAACCAGTGGTAACCGCTGTCTGAAAAAGGGCCTTTATCCTGGGAGCTGAGAGATGAGTTAGCAGGGTGGGGGCAATATGGAGTAGAGGGACTGGGGCAGTGTCCAGATCCCAGAGCAGGCCAGCATTTGGTGTGTGTGTCTGAGAGAGCCTGGTGATGGACTAGAGGAGAGGAACTAGAGTGCACAGGGCCCTGGAGGTTTCTGCAAGAATGTCAAGTGTATGCTAGGACACCGTTGGACTGTGACCAACAAGGGATGGACGCGATCCTATTTCTCATTTTAAAAGGTCACGCTCCAGTGGACAAAGGCTGGGGGTAGCTGGCTGGCTTGAGGGTGGAAAGCAAGGAAGTCTACCAGGAGGCTGTTGTCCTCCAAGACAAGGGAAGAAGGTGGCTGCTACCAACAGTGACAAGATAGCAAGAAGTAGGTGGACTCCAGATAGATTGTGGAAGGTTCAACAGCTGGGGGATAATGAGTTAGGTGTGAGGAATTGAGGGGAACTCTCAGGTTTGTAGCTGTGTGGGTGGAGGTGCCGTTTGTAGAGATGGGGAAGATGGTGAGTAATTTTGGGGCAGTGGATCAGCAGTCCAGTGTATGGACAGGCTGAGTTTGAGAACTGTGGGACGTGTTCAGGAAGTAGCAGCTCTGCTGTTTATTTCAGTTACTTGTATTAAGTTTGGCTCCTAGAGACAGACTCCTCGAGGACAGGAAATGTGAGTCCATCACAATGCTCTCCAGGGACCTCTCGTGCCAAGCACTTTTGTTGGCGCTGAGGACACAAAGATAATAAGATGTGGTCTGTGTTCTTCAGAAACCCTGTTTTGCAGGGGAGGTAAATCATTAATTACAACATCAACGTTGTAACATAGAGGAAGTGCTGAATGAAAGAACTTGTCAGGCATTTCGGGAATGCCAAGGAGGGAATGGACGAGTGTTTCCTGGGCTGGAAAATCTTTACAGAGAAATGGATCTTGGCAAAGGATTCATTCACCAGGATGGAAAGAATGGCATGTGCAGAAGCCAGAAGCAGGAGTGAACGTGGTGAGCTTGAGAAAGATAGGACTGGGGAGCAGAAGGCGGGATTTGCATCCGTTAGTACATCTTGGCTCTCCTATAACACCATGAGGTCTTCAAGGGCAAATTCCAATCTCACACTTCATTCATATCCCCAGTCTCATCTGAGTTCCTAGTGATATGCTGGCACATAGGTGAAACTGGTGAGTTCACTTTTTTCTTAAATGTCCCTGACTTCAAACACAAGAATGAGGTTTTCAGCCCTCTTTACTGATGCTTTTGAGTTGGGTTATTGCAGCGAACCACCTCTTGGCACCTCACCGGTGGCTGGGTGGGGTGGAGTAGGTACTGGGGATGCCTGGTGGGTTAGGAGGTTAGGAGTGGGTGAGATGGGAAGTACATTAACTGGAAAATTCTGCAGCAGTGTCAGAGTTCCAAGGAGGAGGCTTGCACTGGCCCCCACTCCCATATTCATTGCTGGACATGATAGTAAGGTGTGAAGATGGAGAAAACGGGACCCTGAGGTTTATTCAGGGCTCACAGTGAACATTCAGTCTTGGGAGAGAGATTACCTCACTACAGGTTAAGTGCAAGGACTCTTCCTGCCTGTGCTGGTACCATTTGGCCTCCTTGCAGCCGCCTTTGTTGTCACTAAAGCCTTTTCTGGCACCCACAGGAGGGTCCTGCCTTCTGTACCAGCACGCCTGCTTCCCCTCCTTTTTTTTTTTTTTTTTGAGACAGAGTCTCACTCTGTTGTCCAGGCTGGGGTGCAGTGGCATGATCTTGGCTCACAACAACCTCCACTTCCTAGGTTCAAACGATTCTTCTGCCTCAGCCTCCCAAGTAGCTGGAACTACAGGTGCGTGCCACCATGCCCGGCTAATTTTTATATATTTAGTAGAGACGAGGTTTCACTGTGTTGGCCAGGCAGGTCTCAAACTCCTGACCTCATGATCTGCCTGCCTCAGCCTCCCAAAGTGCTAGGATTACAGGCGTGAGCCACCGTGCCTGGCCCCCCTCCTTTTAAACATAGCCCAGCTCCCAGCTCCCCCCTGCCCGCCTGCAAAGAATCAAACACCCAGAAAAACTCCTGCTTTCTTTTTATTGGAGAGAGGGACACAGAAGCTAAATGCTTTGTAGCCTAGTGGATTAATGAGCCTCCTTTACTACTGGACCCACACACAATTCCCAGTGCATTCCTTGGTTCAGCCCTGCCATATTTAGGACCTAGGTTTGCCTCCAGGATTTCATGCTGGCTCATGCGCTGCTTTCTAAGGGGTCCTCTGTGTCCCACCTCCCTATAAACTGCTAGTGCAGGGACAGTTGCCTCCTCAGTCTGGGGCTCCCTGAGGTTGGGAACTGTTTTGCTCTTCTAAGGTGCTCAAGAATGAGACTGTGTCTTAACCATAAGACAGTTAGTTGAAGAGTCACCTTATACAAGACAATTGATGAATAACCTGGAACCCTGTTCTCTGAGTCAGGAGACACATGCATTTGAGCCCTTGAGATCATGTCTGTGAGTAGGGAGAGGGTGTTTTCTTTCAGGCTTGGGTTTCAGAGGACCCTAAAGGGAAGAAAGACCCCTTGTTTTCAAATCCCTTCCATTCCAAAATGCCTGCAATACCTTCCCATCCTGTCATGGTCTCTTTCCTGTTTCTGTCATCCTTACCTGTGTCCCAAACCTGTTTTCCCACCTGGGGGCAGGACCAGGGCTGTTCGGTATTTCTCTGCAATTCTGTGAAAGGGCTCTTGGCCTCTTGACATATCAGTGAGGCCACTGAAAAGTCTACAGAGCCCAGGCCATTCCTGCCCTTTGCTCTGCACCAGAGAGGGAGCCGTTCACTGGTCACTCATTTATTGAGCGCCTACTGTGTGCTAAGCACAGGATACAGAGTGTACGAGTCTCCTCACTGCTGTGCAGTGAGATGCCAGCTCCGAGTGTGAGGGAGGGCAGAGTCAATGCAGCTTGCAACAGCAAAGACTGCATTTATGCAGGACTGCTGCCTGACACCGAGAGTCCAGGAACAAACCCAGTGGGTTCAGTGTGGGCCTTGTGTGAAGTGCCAGCGATGAGAACAGGAGACACAGAGAAGAGAGCTGGCCTGCTGGCTTGTCAGCTGTGACATCCAGGTAGGAAGAAGCGGCACCACGTCCTCTGGGAAGTCTGCGGTGGGGGCTTTTACTCTGAACCTTGGGCCTCATCCTCTCTGCCTGGGGAGAGTTTGGTATATGAACCATGGTTAGTGGGGGGGTCTTGTCTGGCTCCTCCACCCTTGGAAGTCTTCCCTAGTCACATTGAAGGCCTTCATCTTCCTAACCCCTCTCTCCTGTCTGGAGATATCTAGGGCAATGGAATTGCAGGCTCATCTGTCATACCTTCCATTTTTCAGTTGCTAATGCCTCCAGAGCATGGATGGAGCCCACCCTCAGTTACCCTCTTTAAAGGTGGGGAAGGCTATCCAAGAGTCCTGGGAATATGGCAGCTGACATGGAGACACAGTTTAGTCCTGGCTCTGTTATCAGCTTACTGTGTGACTTTGGGCCAGTAGCTTCCCATCTCTGAAAAATGATGACTGACTCCTAATATTCCTGCCCACACCATGCATGGAGGAACGTTCATCTCTATTTGTTATCGAGGTGACTTCCACGGCTCTTGAATGGAATGAGTCGAGCAGGTGTTCTATCAGGGGTGCTAGGGAGGGGAGGGGTCCAGAAGTCTGCAGCTCCAGTGGAAGAGGTTAGGCACTAGGGAAGGCAGACTGGAGCTCAGTATCTGTGACCTGCTGGGGCGCCCACTGCCTGTTCTCTTGTGTCCGCTCACTTGAGCTGTGACCTTTCCCCAACCTGATTGATTTACCTACTTTCATGCCTGGTCCCCTGGAACCATTTGGGGCTGTGGCCTCTGCTAGAAGGTGTGAGCTGATAACTGCTTATGGTGTTATTCCTCCCAGAGTGATCTGCACTTACTGACAGTTGTGGAAGGCAGAAAATCTCTGAAGACTAAAGGCATGACCCTCTAATGATCAATGATTAGTATAACGATCAGTGATTAGAGCTTTGCAAAGAGTGAGGGAATAGGGGATGTTCTAAGGTCTGGAAAACTAGGCATCAGTCCCCATGGTTTCAGCTGGCTCTGAGGGGCAGGGGTGGGGGCAGGGCAGAGTGTGCCTGGGTGTGTCATGGGTGGGGAGGGTGCAGCTTCTGGGCCACAGCGATTTCTGTCTTGGATCATCAAAAAGACCACCTCCTTGCACTCGACTGCCTCCCCTGGGGGCCTCCCCATGATGGCTTGTGGGGAGCCTGTCTGTGTAGCTGCCCAACCCCCACCTTGGAGACTGGCAGCAAAGTGTATGGCCATTTTCCCATGATGCCCTTGCAACCACCAGCGGCCCTCGCCTACCTTCTGTGGACAGACTTCTCTTGCCCAGGAGGCCCTGGAACATGTGTTCCACCTGATATGCTGGCGGTAGGAGAGAGAAGTGGTAGAGAAGAGAGAGGCAGCAGAGGTGGACTGTCTTGGGAACCAGATAATGGCAGGGCCAGGGCCAGGGCTGGGGCCTTGCAGATGGAATCATTTCTCCGTCATCCCGAGAGATGAGGAAACACCATGGACTGATTGATTTATTCACTGGTTCACTCACTGATTCCTTCCTCCTGCTCCTCCATTCTCCCTCTGCTCTCCCTTCATAGACACCTAGTGGTGCTTCTAACAGGCAGAAACTGCTGGAAACTGGAGATACAGAGGCGACAGCAGACCTGTTGGGGGGCCTCCAGTCTGGGGACACCAGCCAGCCATGTGACCCAGCAAGACAGTGTAATGCAGTGTGCCAGGAACAGGGTCGCACCAGGCAATGGCAACAAGCTCTGTGTAGGGCAGGCAGTCAGGGAAGGAGAGCTGGTTAGGATGGGGCTGGGAGTCAGGTCAGTGAGGCAGGCCTGAAGGATGCGGTGAGTCGCATTAGGGGACTGGACTTGGTCCTGAGAGCACTGAGGTAGTAGAGGGTACAGGTTGGTTTCTTTTCTTTTTTTTGTTTTTTGAGACAGAGTCTTGCTCTTGCTGCCCAGGCTGGAATGCAGTGGCACGATCTCGGCTAACTGCAACCGTCGCCTCCTGGGTTGCAATTCTCCTGTCTCAGCTTCCCGAGTAGCTGAGATTACAGGCACCCGCCACCACGACGAGCTGATTTTTATATTTTTCGTAGAGACAGGGTTTCACCACGTTGGCCAGGCTGGTCTCGAACTCCTGACCTCAGGTGATCCACCTGCCTCAGCTTCCCAAAATGCTGGGATTACAGGTGTGAGCCACCACACCCACCCGGCCGGTTGGTTTATTTTCTTTTGATTTTGTTTTTCCCTTTTTGCTGAAAGATTTAAGCAGAGTAGTGGCTTCTCAGATTTGTATTTTTTTTTTTTTTGAAACAGTCTTCCTCTGTCACCCGGGCTGGACTCGACTCACTGCAACCCCTGCCTCCTGGATTCAAGTGATTCTCCAGCCTCAGCTTCCGAAGTAGCTGGGACCACAGGCACCTGCCACTACACCTGGCTAATGTTTGCATTTTTAGTTGTATTTTGTATTTTTAGTCGCCTTGTTGGCCAGGCTGATCTCGAACTCCTGACCTCAAGTGATCTGGCTGCTTTGGCCTCCCAAAGTGCTGTAATTACAGGCGTGAGCCACTGCCTGGCCCAGATATGCACTTTTAAGATCATCTGGGTGCCAGGGTTTGAAGCTGTAAGCACTTCTTATCTCTAGTGGTTGACTTTTTTTTTTTTTTTTTTCTCTAATTCCAGGCTTTAGACCTAAAGTAATTTTGAAACACTGGTAGAACTAGATCCATCATTGTCTGTTCCTATCCCTGCAGCCACTCCTTAGGACCACCCCTCTAAGGAAACAACCAGAAAGCCTAGCATGGACAAACCATACTGGCCCTACCTCTGCACAGCAATGCCAGCTTGGCCTGCCTCTGGCCAGAGCATCTCCCCTCACCCACCTGGTTTGTTTGTGCTGAGGGAAACTCAACCCTCCCCAGGGGCATATTGAGGGCAAGTTTGGGCAATACTTACCTTTTTTTCTTCTTGGCTGGATCAGAGGTCTTCCTAGGGGAAGGAGAAAGAAGGAATGAGGACTGCAGACTACACTGCTTCCCTCAGGGCTTGGTGAGGTGGGAAAGGCTCCAGTTCTTTGGGGGTCGGTGCATTGGTGGGTCTTCAGTGGAATTCTAGTCATCCTGGGTTATCCTCTGTGGCAGTAGGAGTGTGCTGGTAGGGGGCAGTGTGGAGTGGCTGGAAGTGTACAGACTTTGGGGTCACTGGCACCTGATGCCAGCCGGGCGAGCATCCAGGGAAAAGTGCTTAACCTGTCTGAGCCTTAGTTTCCCCGCTTGTGATAAGGGGGATATTGCTGTGGAGATTAAATCTTTTTATTTTCTTTTTTTTGGGGGGGACTCTCACTCTGTTGCCCAGGATGGAGTGCAGTGGTGCGATCTCGGCTCACTGCAAGCTCTGCCTCCCAGGTTCACGCCATTCTTCTGCTTCAACCTCCCGAGTAGCCGGGACTACAGGCGCCCACTACCACGCCCAGCCAATTTTTTTGTATTTTTAGTAGAGATGGGGTTTCACCATGTTAGCTAGGATGGTCTCGATCTCCTGCCCTCGTGATCCTACCACCTTGGCCTCATAGCAGGTGCTCAAGAAGTATTTTCTCTGACATTCCCATCCCCCATTCCTCATGGGTTGTTGGATTTGGAAAAGAAGTTTGAAATGGGCCAGGCACGTTGGCTCACACCTGTAATCCCAGCACTTTGGGAAGCTGAGGTGGGCGGATCATGAGATCAGGAGTTCGAGACCAGCTGGGCCAACATAGTGAAACCCCATCTCTACTAAAAATACAAAAAATTAGCCAAGCATGGTGACAGGCGCCTGTAATCTCAACTACCTGGAAGGCTGAGGCAGGAGAATCGCTTGAACCCGGGAGACGGAGGTTGTAGTGAGCCGAGATCGCGCCATTGCACTCCAGCCTGGGTGACGGTGTGAGACTCCGTCTCAAAAAAAAAGTTTGCAATGTCTCAGTTCAAAACTCATTTTGTAGAAGAGGAAACTAAGGCCAAAAGTGCTTGGTCACAAGTTGGTTTTCTCTATTTTTATATGTGTATTTTTTTTTTTTTTATTACAAAAGCAGTCCTTGAATACATCCGCTATTTTGAAAAGGTTCATACAAGTAAAATTTAAAGTCTCTCTTCCCTTTCACCCCCTCATCTCTACTTCCTGTCCTTGAAGTAGCCACTTTTTACAATTTGATATGTATCCTTCTAGAACTTTCCCTATGCATTTGCATATCTGTGTATATGTCATTTTTAAAAAACAAGTAGGCTCCTCTTGAATACTGATCTGTAACATGCTTTTTCCCACTTAACCATGTGTCTTGGAGATCTTTCCATATCTTTCCATGGGTCTGCCTCATTCTTTTTAATGGCCACAAGGGTTAAGGATATGCCTAATATATTTTGACCATTCCCTGATTGATGGTGTTTATGTTATTTCCGAATTCTTGCTATTACAAGCATATTGGCAGTGGACACCCTCAGGGCTCATGTAACAACAGCATATCTACCTGAGAAGCGAGACCCTGGGTCAGAAAGGTAAGTACATTCGCAACTTGCCTGGATATTGCCAACGTGTCCTCCAGATAGACAGTGTAAAAGTGCCAGTTTTTCACACCCAGCCAACATGGAGCATTACCACTTAAAAAAATATAATATTGACAATAAGAAAAGAGAAAACTGCTCTGTGTGCAGAGTATTTTCTCCTGGTACCCTGAGGACAGGACTCCTGAGTTGAAAGTGCCCTCAGGGAACACAGGTTTAAGTTAGTAATTTTGTTTGAGCCAAACAAAATTGACTAGAAAGCTTGGCTTGTGGCTTTGCCCACATCCAGACTGGTCTCTAGCTTCACTGCCACTCCCCAGAGTCATCCAGAGCATGGAAGGCCCCACCCAGGGTGCAGAGCCTGTGCCCCCACCCTTCAGGTGACCATGCTCCCCATTGTTGGGAACAGCCTGGTTTACACCTGTTGCCTGGTGTAGTTACTAACACTCTCCAAAGTGTCCTGGTTGGATGATAATTTCTTTTTTTGAGATGGAGTCTCGCTTTGTCACCCAGGCTAGAGTGCAGTGGCATCATCTTGACTCACTATATAACCTCTGCCTTCCTGGTTCAAACGATTCTACTGCCTCAGCCTCCCGTGTAGCTGTGATTACAGGTGTGTGCCACCATGCCCGGCTAATTTTTGTATATTTTTAATAGAGACGGGATTTCACCCTGATGGCAAGGCTGGTCTCGAACTCCTGACCTTAAGTGATTTGTCCACCTCAGCCTCCCAAAGTGCTGGGATTACAGTCATGAGCCAGCGCCCCCAGGCCTGGATGATAATTTCTGTGGACAGTCTGTGTCACCCCATCTCATGAGTGACCCCTACTGGACTGGAGTACCTGACCCTAGGTCCTGGGCTTTAACTTAGGGCCTCTGCTTGATGTTGCAGAACCCACCCAGAACCCCTGCTTGCTGGGCTCCATTGTCATTGTCACTCACCTCCCACTTGCTTCCCCATCAGCCCAAAGAACTGGCTTGCCTTGCCCGTCTTCACCTCGTGCAGCTGGAGCAGAATGCTGGGGCCAGCGCCTTCCTGAAGAAGCAGAGAGTTAGTGTTAGAGTTGGGAGGTTGTCCAGCAGACGGGGAGGCCAGCCTGGGCAATGACAATCTCAGGAGTGACAGTTGGTGGTCAGCAGACACTCGCTCTGCACTGGCACTGGGCACTTCTGCATATTTTACACAGTACTGCACATCCTCGTAATAATAGCTAACATTTCACCTACTATGTGCTGAGCACATTAATCTAGTAACTAATTTAAACCTCACCAAAACACCATGAAAACAGTACCCCAAGTACTGTTACTGTCATCATTTTACACGTGAAAACGCCGAGACACAGGTTAAAGAATTGTCCAGCTGGGCTCAGTGGCTCACACCTGTAACCCAAGCACTCTGGGAGGCTGAGACGGGTGGGTCGCTTGAGGTCAGGAGTTCGAGACCAGCCTGGCCAATAGGGTGAAACCCTGTCTCTAATAAAAATACAAAAATTAGCTGGGCGTGGTGGTGGGCCCCTGTAATCCCAGCTACTCAGGAGGCTGAGGCAGGAGAATTGCTTGAACCTGGGAGGCAGAGGCTGCAGTGAGCCAAGATCCTGCACCTGCACTCTAGCCTAGGTGACAGAGTGAGGCTCCATCTCAAAAAGAAAGAATTGTCCAAGGTCACCCAGCTGGGAAGTGAGAGGTGGAACCAGAAATTGAACTCAGGCTCACAGGCTGGTCTGAAACACTGCAGTCGTAATCTTGTTTGATCTTCACAACCACCATAACTAGTAGGAACTATGATTGCTCCCAGCCCCTGCATTTTACAGATGGAGAAACTGAGATGTAAGGAGGTTAAGTGACTTGTCCAAGGTCACACAGAAAGAGGCCGAGCCAAGATTCAAAGTCTCACTTCACAGTACTGGTTCTGCTCTATCTTGGAAAGTGTCTCCAGCATAGATGAGGAGAGGGCAGCCAGTGAACTTATGGTGGGTCCCCAGGAGGCAAGGCAGGACTGCTTCCCTCTTTATCCCCACTCTAACGCCCACTCACCTTTCTTCCCCAGGCACTTCCCCCATGGCCCCAGATTTCCCTTGCCTTAGAGCCTGGGCCTCCCTCCCGGAAGGAAATGGCATGTGGTCTGGGGGTGGAGGCTGTTACCCTGGGCAAAGACATTTTAATCCTTGAGCTGATGGGGCAGGCGTCCTGAACCAAGAACTGTGGATTGACATTCTCATTCTTCCATTAGCTTCTGTGACCTTGGTCAAAGGCTTCTCCCTCTCTGACCTTAACCTGAACTTCTGAACTGGGGCTTGCTCAGTTCTGCTGAAAGGGAGAGTTGCTTCCTAGTTGAGAGAGTGACAGTGGGTTACATTCATTAGACTGTCTTCACATGTCTGTATCCCGAGTTCCTGGCACTGAGCCTGGCACACATAGGATCCTAGCACACGTGGGACACAGAATGCTGAATGAGGAGTCCTTTCTCTGAGAGTCTGGGAATAGGGAAGAGGCTGGAGTCCCCTTTTCCAGGAAAGCTAAAGATAAACAGAGCCCTAGGGTAATGCAAGCTGCCTGCCAGGACGCTGGGAGCTGGGCTTGCATCAGACGCTCTTTCTTCCATCCCCAGTTTCCCTAGGGGTAGCGCTGGAGCTCCTGGAACCAGCAGGGACCCAGCTAGGGACAATATAAACCCTCTTGCCTCTCACAGCTTGTGTTGTCATACCTTTCAGGATCAGGAATGGATTGTTTTCTAAGCCTTGGACTAATTCACTCACTTCCCATCTGCTTCCCTCACATCCCACCATGACATCAGTGGCTGGGGCAGCTGTCTTGAGCTGGAGTTGCCCAGCCTGGCCAATAACTGGAAAAGTCTCTTTGGAGATTTGGACCCATTTCTGAAAACCACTTTGCCTTGGTAAGACGCAGCCTTCAGGTGTAAGCTGGAGAGAATGGTCACTTATGAATTCCATAGGACTGACCTTTCTCCCCCACTGGGTTTCTGTGCCTGGTGAGGGGCATTCGGAGACATTGGTTCCCATTCACTCTGAAAGGACTCCTACCCCCACCCAGAGCCCTCCATATCCATTTAACCCAAATCCCCAACTCCAGGGATGATTACAGGTTGGGGGAGCCCCGAGAGCAAGGGAGGTAAGTGATGCAATCACGCCCCATTCTTGTCACCTCATTTTTTTTTTTTTTTTTTTTGAGACAGGGTCTTGCTTTGTTGCCCAGGTTGAAGTGGAGAGGCACAAGCACGACTTACTGCAGCCTCAACTTCCTGGGCTCGAGTGATCCTCCCACCTCGGTCTTTTGAGTAGCTGGGGCCACAGACGTGCATCACCATGCCTAGCAAATTTTGTTTATGTTTTGTAGAGATGGGATCTTTCTGTGTTGCCCAGGCTGATCTTGAACTCCTGGCCTCCAGCAGTCCTCCTGCCTCAGCCTCCCAAAGTGCTGGGATTACAGGCATGAGACTCCACAGCCAGCCGTCACTTAAATTATGCTTAGCATCCCACAGTGTTTGTAAGTTCTTCCTAACTTCTAACCCAGTCTCTCCTCCCATATTCCAAGCCCTGTATTTTGGGAAGCAGAGGGATGTGATATTAAAGGAGAGTGAAATGAGAATAAAGATTAGACCCAGCTGCAGGATGAGGTGCTTTTGGGAGGCAGTCCAGCAGTGCTTGTTGAAGTTTTTAATGTTTCCCATAGGGCTGCGTAGATGAGGCCGCATCACCCAGCAAGGCTTCTGTCTCTAGACCAGGTACCCTGATGTTTGGCACTGACTCTATAAAGCATGGCAAAGCTGGAGAAAAGCTTTGCGGGGGGGGTCACTTCCCTCCTCTGTTTTGCAGGTGAGGAAACTGATGTCCGGAAAGCAGCAGGCATCAATGGAGACACTCCTAGCCCTGCTGCCTTCTCACCGCACACACTTCCAGATTCAGACGAACCAGGAAGGAAACCCACCATGCAGGACTGTCCATGCGGTGGCTCTTCCTGTGGCCCCATTTCTAAGCATTTCCAAGGACCTCACCATAGTCCAGGACCACAAGCCAAGGCTACCCCAGTGTCCTTAGCATCCTGGGAATGGGAGGAGCCAGGCCCAGCTTTGTCCTGTCTGCCCCCCTGGAAGCCTTCCCTGAGCGGTGGCCTCTTATTTACCCGTCTTTGTCTCTGGCTTGTTGGTCCCTGTCTCTTGTCTGATTAGGAAACCCCTGAGGTCAGAATCTTTGCCTCCCCAATCACATTGTCAGGCAGGAGTGGGGGGCAGATGCGGGGTCATTTCTACATGTGAGACCAAATAGTGGTCCTGTTTAAGTTGATCCCCTTGAAAGAAAATTCTGGAAAAGCTCCTCAGATGCACAGATACACAGAATCAGACCTTGGGCAAAGTGTGTAGTTGTGCTTTTGAAGCTGTGCAACCTTGGACAAAATACTTGACTTCTCTGTGCCTCAGTTTCCTAATCTGTGAAGTGGGGGTAGTCATGTATCGATACCTTCCCCATGAGGTTGATGGGAGGACTGAGTTAATATAAAGCATTTCAGACAGTGCCAGTTTCTTATACACACACACACACACTTCGGAGGTCTGCCAGGCTAGGGCTCATAGCCTTGAATTTACCCATGGTAGAGAGACAACCTGCCTTGCAGGCTACCTGCTTTCCCAGCAGCCATGCAGGAGATCTTCTGCCTCTCTACTGCCTATTATCCCCTGCCCTGGTCAGAGCCTCTCCCCAAAGATACCTCCAAGGCCACAGTTATCCAGGTCTCTGCTTTGGTGCTGAGTTCCACCTCACCATCACCTGCCACAGTGCACACGGACAGCTCCATCAGGAGAAGCAGGGCGAGGCAGGGCAGCATGGTGAGCCTGCACTGTCCTGGAACCCTCTGGGAGTCCCTCTTAGCCTGAAGATGCCTCTTGCAGGCGTTGGTTCGCTCTTTGGCTCCTTGAGTGTAGATAGGGGAAACTTCCCCTGTTTTCTGGTCCTTTCAGCTGTTCCTGCTTCTTTCTTTCAGCTTAACTGACCCCCAGGCCAGTTTCTGTGACTCCCCTCCCTCCCTGGCTGGACAGGCCAATGATATTAAGGAGCTGCTCAGGAGGAGGGATCAGACCTGTTCACTGCCACCCCCTAACATTTGATTCTAGGGCTTAACACTCTGATGCAACACCTGCCTCACCTATGGCTGTTTCCCTGGTGGCAGGTGCACAGTGGGGCAGTGTGTGGGACCTGGAGCTTGCAGCTTCCAGGCTGGAAACCCTGAGGGGACCTTCTCATCTTAGAAATAAGGGAGGGGGCCATATGCCTTCTCTCTTCCTAGTGCTCTGCTCCCCTGTACAGAGAAGCCTCTCCCTGGAAATTAGCAGTGTCCCCTTTCTGTCTCTTCCTGTCTTTGAGCCCCCTCCTCTCCAGCATTCTCCTCCATCAATAGTCCCTGTGTGTGCATAAGTACACATGTCTTGCTCTAAGAGAAATAACACAGTGCTTAAAGAAATGAGGCTCCTCACAAGTGGGAATTGGGATTTGCCAGAAAAATGGCCACAGGTTTCAAGCATCATTGGCTCTAAATGATCTTTCCCCTGTTGTCAAAGTGATCTCTCTAAATCCCTAAACTGACTTGTCTCTCCTGCTCACAACCTTCCAGTGTCTCCCCACTGCCCTCGAGTGAGTTCAAGCTCCCTAGCATGGAGTTCATGGTCCTTCATTTAGTTCTCCCCTCTCGCCTATCCACCTAGATCCATTCATCCATCTATCCACACATCGGCCTAGAACAAGGGCTCTCTGGCCACAGAGGCCTGGATTCCAAATAGCTGTGTGACCTTAGGCACATTACTTAACTCTTCTCGAGAATCCTTGTCTGTAAAACGGGATTAATAATAGCACTTGTTTCCAAAGTTTGAGGATGAAATGAGAGAATGCCCTGGAGCACTTAGCACAATGTGTGATGGTCAATATTTACGACCTGCTGACCTTTTTTTTTTTTTCCACACTACAATAGTTAATTTTATTTGTTCAAGAGCTCATACTGCAAGCATTAAACCAAGCATAGGCTTTGATTCTGTGAGCCCAAATTCACATATTGAAGAAGATCAAAGCAAACTGCGATCCATGTACACGGATGAAAACTAAAGGCTCAGAGTTAATAACATTGTAGTTTTTAAATTTCTACAGCCTAGAGCCCAGTAGTCACAGGTCTTTTAGGTCATTCTGGATGTCCCACAGGGTATCTGCACTTTTCTTGAGCTGAGCAACTTCATCATCCTTTAGCTTCTGGTTGATAACGCTGGTTAATCCTCGGGCATTGAGGATACACGGAAGGCTCAGGAAGACTTCATTCTCGATGCCATACATCCCCTTCACCATTGTTGACACGGGATGAATCCTGGATAGATTTTTCAACATGGATTCAATAAGATCAGCCACACTTAATCCAATAGCCCAGTTGATAAATCCTTTTAGCTTGATGACTTCAGAGGCACTTTCAACCATCTTATGCACTTCCTTCCAATTTTCACTATCATTGTCAGTTCCCATTTCTGGATTCAATTCCTGGAGAGAAACACCTGCCACATTTCACGCCACTCCACACAGCCACTCTTGAGTCGCCATGTCCCCCCAAAATCCATCCATGGCAGCTGCTGGGATGAATGCCAAGTTTTTCAGCCACAAGGTAGCGAAATCTAGCAGAATCCAGATTACATCCACTTCCAATCACGTGGTGTTTGGGTAATCCACTTAAGTTTCCAGGTAACATATGTAAGAATGTCCACTGGGTTGGAAACCACAATTATGATGCAATCAGGACTGTACTTGATGATCTGAGGAATAATGAATTTGAAGACATTAACATTTCTCTGCACCAGATTGAGCCGACTCTCCCCTTCTTGCTGACGGACTCCTGCAGTTACCACTGCAGTCTTAGAACTGGCAGTCACAGAATAATCTTTATCTGCCACAATTTTAGCGTCTGAAGAAATAAGCTCCCATGCTGCAGATCCATCATTTCTCCTTTAAGCTTGTCTTCCAAAACATCCACAAGAGCAAGTTCATCAGCCAGAGACCTCCCCAGAATGCTGACAGCACACGCCATACCAGCTTGTCCAGCACCCACTACAGTGATCTTATTGTTTGGGACTGTTGCCTCTTCTTCCGTAACTGGTGCAATGCGTTTTTCTTTAAGAGTTGCCATTTTGCACAGGAGAGAAGGCTCTGGAGACCTCTGTAACAGCCATGCAGAGAAGACAATGTCAGCTGCCTTTTTTTTTTTTTTTTTTTTGAGATGGAGTCTGGCTCTGTTGCCCAGGCTGGAGTGCAGTGGTGTGATCTCGGCTCACTGCAGCCTCTGCCTCCTGGGTTCAAGCAGTCCTCCTGCCTCAGCCCCTGATTAGCTGAGATTACAGGCCCCCGCCACCACGCCCGGCTAATTTTTGTATTTTAGTAGAGACAGGGTTTCATCATGTTGGTCAGACTGGTCTTGAACTCCCGACCTCAAGTGATCTGCCTGCCTTGGCCTCCCAAAGTGCTGGGATTACGGGCATGAGCACCCGGCTTGACCATTATTACTGTTACTGTTATCGGCATTGGGTGAGGCAGTGGGCTGTAAAGGATGAGTAAGACACTGATCCTATAGCATCTCACAGTTCAGGCACAGAGACCTCTGGTTGGCAGATAAGCTACGTTTGGTTTGACATGTGCCAGCATAGCGGTGGGAGCAAGGGAAAGGCACGTCCTCCTTCCCAGTGCACCCCTACCCCTGTCCCAGGATAGGCTGTTGCCTCTGCTGGACTTCCCTTTCTCCCTGGTGAACTCCCATTCATTCTTAAACATCCAGCTTAATATTCACCTCTTACATAGAATTCTTCTCTCTCTATTCCTGTCTCCAGCAAGAAATAATTGGCTCCTTTTGCCAACATCTCCCACTTGGATCTCTATGGCTTCCCACAGGCCTCTGTGCGAGGTTGTGCAGGTTGTGTCCTGCACAAGGCTGGCTGCGGAGGGGGCCAGTGGAGGTGAAGGCAACCCCAGCTCTACTCACTGATGGCTCTGGCGCTGCTCAGGGTGTTCACCCCTGGAAGCAGCAGCTTGGCTCCAGTTCTCCCAAAAGGGACAGCTGGGCTGAGGGCATCTCTGCTAGTCAGCCATGTGGTTGTTGACTATGCCACCAGCTCTCTGAGAGTAGGGCTGTGATAGATGTGTGCTTGGCATACAGTAGGTCCTTAATAAACCTGCACTCACCCTGAATCCAGGCCAGCCAAGTCAGAGATGAATAAGAGTAAGTATGGAGTGTTTGAGGGAGGACTCCCCCTCTACTCCAACCCACTTTCAGGAATCTTTTTGGTGGGTTCTAAACTGGAAGGCTTCAGGATCCCTGAATTTGCTAAAATGCAGCTTCCCCAGCTTAACCTAATTCCCAGGCAGCCAGTCCTGGCTTGTGGGTTGCTCTCAACTCTGCAGGGAGGTAGTCCCCCAGCCTCTCCCTGAGCACCCCCAAGCGCAGGATGCCTAAAGCCTCACACTCCCATTTGGGGTTTTCCATTGTCATTAACAGGTTCTTCCTTAGAGGAAACAGAATGTTGCTTTTCATCCCCTTGGTTTCACAGGTGTGGAAACTGAGGCGGACCGGGCTTGCCGTAGGATACACTGAGAATTCATTGGCAAACTAACTTGGACCCCCCAGCCAGCTCCTTCCCACCTTCCAGTGGGGCATTACCCACAGGGCTTCAGGCAGAATCACAGCCTGGGCCTCTGGACAGGGGAGATGGCCTTCCATTCTCCCGATGCATATGGGATGACCTTAGTCTCTACTGAGTGTCTGAGCCTCAGTTTCTCCATTCGCAAATTGAAGCTGGCCCTTGTAGTGTGTAGTAAAGATTTCATGAATTCCTGCCGGTAAAACGTTCAGCAGAGTCCCTGGCACACAGCACGCGTGCAGTTAACCCTAACTTAATTACTGTGGTGGTGGTGATGACGATGATGATGATTTTATTCCGTCGAAGGAGCGCTGGTCTCCTGGCCCCCTCTCCGGCTCCCGACCTCGCCAGCGCCAGAGCCGTCCTGCATGAGGCAGGATGTGGTGGGCGCACAGCAGAGACGAGGCGGGGGGCACGGAGCAGAAAGGAGAGGGCGACGGGAAAAAGGCAGAGAAAACCCAAAAGGTCCGGAAGGTTGGGAGGGAGGCAGGGCACAGGCTGGAAACCGCGACTATTTGCAGCGTCGCCCTCGGGCTGCGGTCAGGCTGGCGCTGGCAGTCCTGGCGGCCGAGCCCGCCGCCCCGCCTGGTGCCCTCGGCCACCCGGGCACGGCCCTGGCCGGTGCGTCCAGCTCCTCCCGGTCCCCGCGGCCCCGGCGGCGGGTGGGCTGTGGCGCTGCCGCCAGAGGAGGGACCCGGCCGATCCGGGGTGGGCTGGGGCAGGGCCGAGCGCAAGTCGGGGTGCCACCCCCAGGTGAGCCGGGCTGGTGGCAGCGTGCGACCCCTGGCGGGGTACGTCGCGGCGGTGGCGCCCCCGCGGGAGCCGGGACGGGGGCGGGTCGCAGCCGCGGCGAGGCTCCCCGGGCGCCGGGTGGGCGCAGGATTGCTAAACGCTGCGGTTTGGCTAAGATTGCGGAGCCGAGAAGAGAAAGGGCGCAGGAGGGAGGGATTTAAAACAAAACCAAAGGGGGGGAAAAAACGCAGAGGGAGAACAGAGAGGAGGGAAATGCGAGATGAGGGCGGATGCGGGCAGGAAGCTGACGTTTCCTGAACGCCTCCTTCAGCTAAAGTCGGTGCGTGATGAGCCCATTTTACAGGCCGGCGCTGGGAGAAAGCCTCCAACCACTAAGGGGCAGAGACGGGATTCGAACCTACACCTATCTGCCACTCGCGGGCTCTTTCATCTTTACTGAGGAGCGAACACGAAGGAGTGGGGCTTGGCGGGGGCCAGGAGGCGAGGCGGAAGGGAGAGGGCTCGGTGGGGGGTCATGACTGCCTGGTGGGGACCCTGGGGACAGGGGCAGCCGCAGGTTGACAATCTGGGTTCCTTCATCGACCAAGCACGAAGGGTTGGGGGAGGTCTGCTTCAGTCGTTCCTGCGCCCCTCCAGCGCCCCCACGTGGAAGCTTCTGACCACCTCGTTTCCCCTCCCAGCGCGCCGGCGTGGCGAGATCCGGGTTGGCCTGGAGCTGGGTCCTGGACTTGGAAAGGCCTGTCCCTGGATAGAGGGACAGGAGATAAAGGAGGGGCAGGGCTGCCACGGGCGGGGGGTCTGGGTGTCCTCGGGCACTTAGTGCGGCCCTTCCAGTAGCGGGGAGGGTGGTGGGTAAAGGTAGCCAGGAGTGCTTGCCTGGGACTTTGCACCCTGTGCTTGGCCCTCCCCGGCTGTGATGGCTTAAGACTTTGGAAAAAACAACTCTTCCCCCAAGTCTTTGAGGTTCCTTTCATGCATTCATTCACTGATTCTGGATTTACTGAACACCTTCAAATGCAACTCTGTGAACAGAGTTAAAATAAACAGAGGTCTGGGCACGGTGGCTCGCTGTCTGTAATCCCAGCTGTGGAGGGAGGATCACTTGAACCTGGGAGGTGGAGGTTGCAGTGAGCAGAAATCATGCCACCGCACTCTAGCCTGGGTGACAGAGTGAGACCCTATCTTGAAAGAAAGAAAGAGAGAGAAAGGAAGGGAGGGAGGGAGGGAGGGCGGGAGGGAGGAATAAAAGAAACAGACAAGCATTATCACAGTTTTAATACGGAGATGAGGTGGGGCACACGGAGCAGAAAGGAGAGGGTGACGGGAAGAAGGCAGAGAAAACTCCGAAGGTCTGGAAGGCTGAGAGGGAGGCAGGGCATGGGCTGGAAACCGCGGCTATTTCCACAGTGTGGAAAGTGCCATGGCAGGGGCATTTGGGGGAAAAGGAGGAACCCAGGACTCCCTTTACCTCATTGATAATGTGGGTGTGCTCAGACACTTGTCCTAGACAGAACACTTAGGGTTTGGAAAAGCGGATCTCTAGGTCCACAGTGTAGATGGAGCAAACAGAGCCCCTGCCCTCTGTTCCCAGAGGTGGTGTGGGCAGATGCCTTTGCCCATATTCGTGGCAGGCGGTTTGGCCCAAGCCTGCTTTGGTCTTGGCATTTCTGGCCCCTCAGTTATGCCCCGTGTGTCTCTGGAAGGGCCTGAAAGTACTGCCCAGTTTCAGAAAGAAATTCTCACCACTAGCGGATCAGAGTTCTTTTTTGTTGTTGTTGTTTTGAGTCTTGCTCTGTTGCCCAAGCTGGAGTGCAGTGGTGCGATCTCGGCTCACTGCCACCTCTGCCTCCTGGGTTCGAGGGATTCTCCTGCCTCAGCCACCCGAGTAGCTGGGACTATAGGCATATGCCACTCTGCCCAGCTAATTTTTGTATTTTCAGTAGCAACAAGGTTTAGCCATGTTGTCCAAGCTGGTCTCGAACTCCAGGCCTGAAGCTATCCACCTGCCTCAGCCTCCCAAAGTGCTGGGATTACAGGTGTGAGCCACCATGCCTGGCCTGGTCAGAGTTCTGAAAATGATTCAACACAGTTCCTGAACTCACCCATATCATCAGCACCTCCTCCACCACCATCAAATGTGCACCCTGACCCAGGGGTCCAGGGACCTGGGGGCCTCTCACCCGGCCTCCTTTCCTTCTCCATCACCTTTCTCCATGGGGCTCATAGCCACGCACATGTTTTTTGCAATTAGACTCCATGAGGAAAGACAACATACATGATGACACGTGTTTGTCCACGTGTTGGATTTAAGTCAAGCATAGAAGCACACCATACCATAGTGTTAACAACAATACCCTGAGTTCCAATTCTGGCCCCACCCCTTACCATGGGTATTAGTTGTTACTTAGGCAAGTTATTAAAGTTTTCTGAATTTCACTCACCTTATCTGTAAGATGGAGATCATAATACATATCCTCACATCAAAGTATTTTTGAAGTTAAATGAGATAATACATAAAAGAACTTCGTGCAGCATCTGGCACATCATAGGCACTTAATAAATGGTAGCAGTTATTATTACTCTTAATAATATAATTAAACAGTAACATTCCTCAATATTTCATGGGAAAGCTCAGATGAAGGAAAGTCATTTAAGGTATTCCCTGATATTTTATCATCAGGTTGAGAGTTTCCTAAGGACAGGAGCTGGGTCTCTCTCATGATACTAGCAGTTCCCTGTGGAGGGGTCTATTTCTATTTCTTTTTCTTTTCTTTTCTTTTTTTTTTTTTGAGATGGAGTCCCGCTCAGTCGCCCAGGCTGGAGTGCAGTAGCGCCATCTTGGCTCACTGCAACCTCCGCCTCCTGGGTTCAAGCAATTCTCCTACCTCAGCTTCCTGAGTAGCTGGGATAACAGACATGAGCCACCATGCCCAGCTAATTTTTTTGTATTTGTGATAGAGATGGGGTTTCACCATGTCGGCCAGGCTGGTCTTGAACTCCTGACCTCAAGTGATCCGCCCACCTTGGCCTCCCAAAGTGCTGGGATTACAGGCGTGAACCACTGTGCCCCGCCTATTTCTTAGACAAGATTGAGCATACAAGGACCTTAAAGGTAGATTTCAGAAGCAGAGGGAGCCAGGCTGAGGGAGGCTGGTGAAGCCCCTCTGTTGGGGCATGTGGGGTCTTCTCCTGACCCTGGCCTCAAATGTGGCCCTGAAGAAGTCTCCCTCCAGAGTGCTTATTCCTTCTGGAGCCTGTGTGCTATCAAGGCATCAGCGTCTGACCCCGTTAGTGAGAGAAGAGAAGCTTATGATTAACATCAACCTTTTTTTCCTGGATCTTGGTTAGCAAGTGCGAGAGAAAAGTGAACAGCTAATTGCAAATGTAATTATAATGCACTGTCCTCTGTCTACCAAGTGGAGCCTCCAGACCCCAGTGTCTGCAGAACAGTTTGTTTCTCATGTCAGGGAGGACTCTGGAGCCAGCCACATGGTGACAGCACCCACAGGCTGGGGACTTGGCTGGCAGAGGCTTGGTATGAGGGGCTCGTGGAACTGCCCTTTTGGGATTGACCCTCCATTCTGCTCTCCCTGGCCGGACCAGAACCCCTGAGCTGATGGAGCTGGGGGCAGCAGCTATGGGGGATGAGAGGCTGCCCAGTTTGTCTGTGGTCTAGGAGAGCAGGGGTTAGTCTTGGGGTGGGGAGGGAAGAACCCCAGTCCCTTTCTGGCCTCGTGGGAGCACTCAATCAGGGAACAGAGATGGCTAGAGAAGGCAAGTAAATGATTCTCTAAGTCCTTAGGGCTGATGTGATCCCAGGAAGTGTCCAGGTCTGGAGTTGGGACCCTAGGCTCTGCCGTCTTGGCTGGGCTGGCTCTCCGTTCCTGCAGTTCTGCCCCTGCAGATGGAAATAGTTGGAAAGTTTCAGGGCACAGTTGCCCTGTGCCTCGCACTGGATGTGGGGCCTTTAAAGAACTTCCCTTTAGCGGCTGTGCGATCTTCATGTCTTGGTACTTTCCCTCCTCTTGTCTGCAGACTCCTCTTCTCCCTCCACGATTTCCTTGTTTCGCCTTCAGCTCTGAGTGACACTAGGCATGACCTTTATTCTCTTTGGGACTCATCTGTAAAATGGAAAGTTTGTTGAATGGGAAGATCTGAGATTCTAAGTGAGGTGGATTGGAGATGTCATTTGGAGTGAGTATATATCTGGGACGGGCCGAGAGGGAGGGAGGGGGCAGAGAAGAGGGATAGCCTGAGTGCCACCTTTTTGGTTAAGTAAACCATCATAGACAGGGATGCCTTATACAGTTGTGCAGGTTGAGCACTGCACAAGGGTGCCTGACTGAGACAGATCATGGAGGCTGAAATTCAGCCCTGCTCATTTCACCAAACCAATCACTTGGGCCTCACCTGTACCATTCAAGGAAGGGCTGCTTTTTCCCATTTCACACAGATGTACCTTATGGGCTAGCACAGGCCTTGATAAAACCAGACTGGGGGGACAGATGATAAAATATTAGGGCAGAAATCCAAAGGGGATGATGGAGCTTATCTTGTCCCCAAATAGGCATCCTTTGACCCCTAATTAAAATGCCTGTGCTAAGGATGGGGTAATAAGAATAAGACGTGTCACAGTCCCAGAAAGCTTACGCGGGGCAGGGGGAGAGAGGCATGTGACTGGAGATAAAGCATAGTGGTACCATTGCTTTAAGCATGGCGACTATACGTATTTGAGTGTCAAATCAGGTTATAGTGTACATTGTATGAGCACACATACAGGGCTCACAAAAAGGGGTGTTTGACTTTAGGAGTTTTCTGGTCAACCTGAGCATGAGTCTTCAGGAGTTATAGTAGAGTTTTGTACAGAGCATGGATGCATCGAGGGGAAATTTTGCGGGGAGAGTCAGGAAAAGTTCTCAGAGGAGATCTTGAATGGTGGATGCCAGTTTGCCGAGTGATGGTAGGGAAGGGTGTTTAGGCAGTGGAAACAGCACAAAAAGGTACTGAGGCTTGAAAGAAGACAGTTCTCACTGTGTTTAAGTTCAGTGAGAGCTGTACAGTCCGTCTGGGAAATGGGGAGCCCCTTCAGGCCTCGAATGCCATGCTGGGGAGCTTAGATTTTATCCAGGCAGATAAAACCCCTAGGGATTTTTGTTTCTCTTAAGGGCTGTTAAACTCTCCTCTCCTCAAAGAGGTGATGAGGAGGAGGGAATGGAGATGGGGAGGGGCTGGAGGCAGGGAAGCATTTTTGGAGGAAGTCATTGTAATAGTCCAGGGAAGACATAGGTCAGCCTCGAAGGCAGTGCTGGGACTGGGGAGAAGAGGGCTGGGGTCAATGACATAGCAGAAGGCATCAGGCATCAGTAGATCTGAGACCTGGAGGGAAGGAGGATTGTAAGGAGGAAGAGGAAGGAGAGCAGGCTCGGGGGAGGAGGAAGAGGAAGGAGAGCAGGCTTGGGGGAGCAGGCTCGGGGTGAGTGTCAGTTTGGACAATTTGATGGGAGATGCTGGAGATGCTGGAACTCCAGGGGCAAAGCCATGGAGCTTTAAGGAACTCAGTGTTTGGGGCTGGTGAAGCTAGAGGAGACCAGGAAAACCCAGCAAAATCAACAATAACAGGCTGACATGGAGACCTAGGTAGGCTATGGCAAGGGGGTGGGATGGGAGAGACCGAGAAGGAGAATTAGAAGGGCAGGTGCATCAGGAGAGTGAAGAGGTGTGGATACCAAGGAGAGTGACGCTTACAAAGATGCAGACGCATATGCATAGACATGTACATGTTGACACCTGATAAGGGCAGGAAGCATACACTTCTGAGATGAGCTGAAGTAACATCATCTATTTGATATGCTGTATTATTTGAATATTTTACAGTGACAATACTTGCATGTATTACTTGCGGCCTTAAAAAGTAATTGAAGGCCCAGTGTAGTGACTCATACCTGTAATCCCAGCACTTTGGGAGGCCAAGGCAGAAGGATTGCTTGAGTCCAGGAGTTTAAGACCAGCCTGGGCACAAATCAAGACCCTATCTCTACAAAAAATAAAAAATTAGCTGGGTGTGGTGATGTGTACCTGTAATCCCAGCTACTCAGAGGCTAAGGTGGGAGGATTGCTTGAGCCCAGGAGGTCAAGGCTGCAGTGAGCAGTGGCTGTGCCACTGTACTTCAGTCTGGGTGACAAAGCAGACCTTGTCTCAAAACAAACAAACAAACAAAAACAAACCACAATTGAAAACAGATAAGAAGTAATCAAAATGTCCATTAACCTGAGAATGGATTAAGCACTTATGGTAGTGGACTATTACACAGCAGTGAAAATATGAGTTAGAGTGCATATATCAACATATAAACTCATGAAATGTTGACTGGGCGCAGTGGCTCATGCCTGTAATCCCAGCACTTTGGGAGGCTGAGGTGGGTGGATCACGAGATCAGGAATCGAGACTATCCTGGCTAACACGGTGAAACCCCATCTCTACTAAAAATACAAAAATCAGCTGGGTGTGGTGGCACTGGCCTGTAGTCCCAGCTACTTGGGGGGCTGAGGCAGGAGAATTGCTTGACCCGGGCGGCAGAGGTTGCAGTGAGCCGAGATGGCACCACTGCACTCCAGCCTGGGTGACACAGCAAGACTCCGTCTCCAAAACAAAACAAAACAAAACAAAAAAACTCACAAAATGTTGAGCAAAAGCAGCAAAGTACAGCAGGATACCTATCATGCCAGCCCATCTAGGTAGAATTTACGAACATGAAAGACACATCTCCATGTTATGAAGGGATCCATGCACATGTAGTGGAACTGTGAAATACTCATGGGAATAACTGATGGGTTTAGGAGGGAGCTCACCCATGGGGAGGGAAGGAGGAAGGGGCATGGGGGTCAGGAGAGGACACAGGTGGTTTTAATTCTTCTTGGAGATGAGTTATTCCTTAAGCTGGGTAGTGAGCATATTCCAGTTTTGCCATACTGTTATATGTGCTTTATATAATTCATCTATTTTGAAAAAAAAAAAAGACTAGAAGAGAAATATGAAAAGCCCATGGGGAGAGGAGTTTTAAGAACCAGGGCCTGGCCAAATTTTGTATTAAAAATACAAAAATTAGCCAGGCTTGGTGGCGCATACCTGTAGTCCCAGCTACTCGGGAGGCTGAGACAGGAGAATCACTTGAACCCGGGAGGCAGAGGTTGCAGTGAGCCGAGATGGCGCCATTGCACTCCAGCCTGGGCAACAGAGTGAGAATGTCTCAAAAAAGAGAAAAACAAAACAAAATAAAATCATGGAAGGTGGCTGGGTATGGTGGCAGTGGCTCATGCCTGTAATCCCAGCACTTGCTTGAACCTAAGAGTTTGAGACCAGCCTGGGCAACATGGTGAAATCTTGTCTCTATAAAAAAATTTTAAAATTAGGCCAGGAGCAGTGGCTCACACCTGTAATCCCAGCACTTTGGGAGGTCGAGGCAGGCGGATCACCTGAGGTCAGGAGTTCGAGACCAGCCTGGCCAACATGGAGAAACCCCGTCTCTACTAAAAATACCAAAAATTGGCTGAGCATAGTGGCGGGTGCCTGTAATCCCAGCTACTCAAGAGGCTGAGACAAAAGAATCGCTTGAACCTGCTGGGAGGTGGAGGTTGCAGTGACCAGAGATCGCACCATTGAACACTAGCCTGGGCAACAAAAGCAAAACTCCATCTCAAAAGAAAAATTTTTTATTTTTAAAAAGTAGCTGGGCATGGTGGCATGTGCTATTCAGGAGGCTGAGGTGGGAGGATCACTTGAGCCTGGGAGGTGGAGGTTGCAGTGAGCAGATGGTGTCATTGCACTGCAGCCTCGGTGACTGAGTGAGACCCTGTCTAAAACAAACAAACAAACAAACAAAAAACACACAGGGAAGAGTCACCAGTGTCAAATGCAGCAGAAGGTCCCACAGGGAAGCAGGGGCTGGAGGCAGAGACATTGGGGTGCCCCGGGTCAGGAGCACGCCCACCAGTGTATGGGGCCTGCTTTCAGTTTTCCTGCGAAGAATCCTCCTAGCCAGAGGGCCCTGAAATCCCATTGTCAGTCAGTGGTCCTCTGGGAGGTTCCCCCTGTGACTTAGAGCCCCTGCGGCCTCTGGGACTTGCCTCTGGGACTCAGAGGCAGCGCCTTGGTTCTTTGATGTTGATGATGATAGAGTGAAGCTGTCCTCCTCTCTCACCAAAGAGTAAATGGAGTCATCACCTTGAGACTCATGGGAGGACCCAAGGGGGTGGCAGTAGTGCCACCAGCCAGTGCTCCCAGAGGTGTAGGTTGGCCCTGAGACAGAGGGATGACCAAGCTGGCTTCAGGAAGAGCTGGGGAGTCTCCGGTGGAGAGTCTCCGGCGCCCAGGGGCAGGTGGGTGAGGACGATGTTGAGGCTTGAAGATTTGGGGAGGCCAAAGCCAAACCCTGGTGCCTGGGCATGGAGAGTGAGTGATGCCCAGGCTTGGCAGACAGCAGGCTGAAAGATGCAGTGCCAGACTGGGGAGAGGGGCTGCCAGGGTTGAAGATCAGAGGAGCGGATGGGGGAGCCGGGGCACTGTCAGGGCTTGAAGCAGGAGGCCGCCGGGGGTGGCGTGTTGGGGAATCAGTGAAGCCAGGGGAGGCCGGGAGGAAGCAGGCGTTGCCAAAGCAGCAGTGGGAAGGAATCAGTGCCAGCTCGGGGCTGGGGGTGGGGAGCTGGGGCAGCAGGAGGGAGCCCTAGCACTAATTCCCTCCCCAGGCTTCCTTCAGTTTTGCAACAAAAACAGATGCCCCTGTTGGTTAGTTGTAAACGGAGTTTTAGGGTTCAGAGGGTCCTCTATGGGGTCATCTTTTCCAATCCTCTTTTTGTACAGATGGGGACAGCGAACGCCCAGAGTCGATGGGGGGGTTGGCCTATGCAAGGCCACCCAGTGAGTCTAGTGACAGGACCTGGATTGAACCTGCCTGCATGTCCAGGTCTCTGCCAACGTCTGTGGACTGTAGGGTGGGGACCTGGGGGGAAGGGAGTTACCAGAGTGAAGAGCTCCAGCCCTGACCACAGGGAGCAGCAGTCCTATGGGGGAGGGAGACAAGACGAGGCTCAAACACATCTAAACCCAGTCATGGATGGAAGGCTGTGTGCCCTGTGGAGGAAATATTATGGGGCAACAGTGGAGTAGCCCTCCGGGAGCCAGTGTCTTTGAGGGAGGTATGCCATGGAAGCTGTAGCTTGGGCAGTGCTGCAAATAAAGAGGAGGCTTTTAAATCCGTTAAGAGTTTATTTTCAGTGGAACCCAAATATCCCAGCATACTAGAAAAGATGTGAAAGGCAAAAATCCATCATGAAGGTGGAATTATTATTATTATTGCTATTATTTTTGAGATGGAGTGTTGCTCAGTTGCTCAGGCTGGAGTGCAGTGGTAGTATCTCGGCTCACTGCAACCTCCTCCTCCCGGGTTCAAGCCATTCTCCTGCCCCAGCCTCCCGAGTAGCTGGGATTACAGGCATGCGCCACCACGCCTGGCTAATTTTTGTATTTTTAGTAGAGACGGGGTTTCACCATGCTGGCCAGGCTGGTCTTGAACTCCTGACCTCAGGTGATCTGCCCGCCTTGGCCTTCCAAAAAGTGCTGAGATTACAGGCGTGAGCCACCACTCCCGGTTAAGGTGGAATTATTGTTGGCTAAAGCTAACCTTGGTTCCTCACGCTGTCTGAAGGGAGCCAGGGTGTGGGCCTCCATTCAGCAGATAATCCTGACCCCGCAGGTCTGCTGGAGGACAGAGCTGAGGGCCTTCTCTTAGCTTTCATCAACTGCAGCCCCAGGAACGTGCACCACAGGCCAAGGGCAAAGGTCACTGGGGAAGTGCCCCTGGAGAGCATTGGTTCGCCACCTCGTTAGTGCTGCAGCCTGAGGCCCCGGGAGAAGTAACAGCCTCAATGTTTAATCTATTTCTAGGATGTGTTTGGGGCCTCACATGTGACTAGAGGAGTGTTTGCCACTCTGGGAGGGCATTAGCTTGAACTAGGGTGGTGCCCCCAGAGGGCAGTGAATGGCCCTGGGATAGGTGGAATTGTAGGGAGGGGCCCACGGTGGCCTGAACCCTGAACCCTCTCCACCCTGTGTTTGGCCTGGGGGTGCTGAATGATTTGGAAGGGTGGCCCACCATCAGGGGAAGGGCGGGGTGTCCAACAGCTCCCGGGGGCTGCAGGATGGGACCCATTTAGCCTCCACAGTCATCTGACCCCCATGACTCAGGCCTGGCCCTGCCCTTGGAGGGCACTGGGCCAGTGTGAGCTCATCACCACTGCCCGGAGCAGAAGTGGTAAACAAGTTCACCCTCAGCCTCCCACCCCTGAGAGGAAGCAGAGGGTGAGGTGGGGGCCCCTCAGGCAGCTCAACCCAAGCCTTCTACACAATGCAGGTGCATGTCACGGGTGTCCCAGGGCCAGTGGGGTGTGTGCTGGGCTCCTGCCTGCGGGTGACACGCACAGGCACATGCTTCCTTTCACTCACACTCATGGGGGTGCCCATGTCCAACCTTTCCAGGGGCCAACTTGGCCAGGTTCATGGGGACCATTTTACCCCATCCGTGATGTCCATGGCCAACAGCCCAACGCTCATGAGGCTGGGCCTGAGGACTGGGGAGTCCCCATGGAGTAAGCCCTGGTTTGACCTGCAGGATCCCAGATTACCTGGTTGTCAGGCCTCGCGGCTCAGACCCATGTGCTATGGGGTCCCTTATGGCTTCTGGGACCCTAGAGATGCCACAGAAAAATATTCTTGGCCTACCTAGGCTCGTGGCAACATCTGAGAAGGTCTGATCTTCTTAAGCATCTTGTTTTTCCTGCCATCTCCTGCCCTCCCTTCTTCCCTCTTGCCTTTCTCTGTCTTCCTCCTCTTCTTTTTCATCCTCTTTCCTGATCTTTCTCTCTATCCCTTCTCTCCTCTCAACCCAGGTGACTGTTATTGCTATTTGTAACCACCAGATGGCACCAGCGCATCATGTGTCCCCCCCTCCTTGCTGGGGGTCTCCCCCACCAAGATGATTAACTTTTCACAACACCCACACCCTGTCCAACGCCTTCCCAGGACTTTACACCCAGAGGAAAACATGCAGCAAAATACCAGCATGGCCAGGGTAGGGGCAGGAGCATCCAGCTCCATGGGAGAGCCTCTACCTGCCATTCCCTTCTGCCCGCCCACTGAGGGTGTGATAGCCTTTACTCCTGGCAAGCCAGTGAGGTCCTAGTGATCATCTCCAGAGAACAGAACTCAGAGAAGTGAAGCCGCTTGCCGAAGGCGGGACAGCACATGTGTAGTGCAAGGGAACTCAAACGCAAGCTTCACAGGTTCCAAAACCCTGGGCTTCCTGGGCGAGTGAGGCAGGAAGGGACTGGGGCCAGGATCCCCAGAGCCAGAGCACTCTCTCCCACACCAAGTCCCTATTCCTACTGCCGTCCCTCTCATGTCTCCTTGGTCTGCTTCTTTCAGGCCTCAGAATGCTCTGCCCATGGAGATGCTCATGATGACCTCAGCCCTTGGGTCTTCTTAGAATTTAGGCATCTGGGCGGGGCACGGTGGCTCATGCCTGTAATCCCAGCACTTTGGGAGGCTGAGGTGGGCGGATCACCTGAGATTGGGAGTTCGAGACCAGCCTGACCAACACGGAGAAACCCCGTCTCTACTAAAAATACAACATTAGTCAGGCAAGGTGGCACATGCTTGTAATCAGCTACTCGGGAGGCTGAGGCAGGAGAATCGCTTGAACCCGGGAGGCAGAGGTTGTGGTGAGCCAAGATCATGCCATTGCACTCCAGCCTGAGCAATAGAGTGAAACTCCATCTGGAAAAAAAAAAAAAAAAAAAAGAATTTAGGCATCTGTACATAAACCAGTTTCTTTTTCTCCCTTTGTTCTGTGTATCCTGGCACTCTTTCTCTTCTAATGAGGTTGAACTGTAGGAGAGGTGGCCCCTGCCCTCTGGGAGCCCCCAGGCTGATTCGAAAACATAACTCTGACCCAGGGGCCAATCGAATGGGGGAGACAGAGGTGCGGCCATCTGGGAGCCCTTACTAGTGCTGAGCCTGGGCTAGGTGAAGATATGCAAGGCAGGCTTCCTGGAGGAGCCAGGGAGGGCTGGGCCGGGACTGGGGAGGTAGGCTGAGTGAGGGCAGTGCCCTCTGTGACAGCCATGGGACCAAGAGCTGTCCAATGATCTTCACGTGGGGGGAGCAGAGGTGGGGCTGTCACAGCCTTGTATTCAGGGGAGGGGACCACGTTGGCCCTAACTTGGGCTAAGCTCCCCTCTGGCCCACCCTCCCGCCCCACCCCTCACTCCCTGTCCCACTGGGAGGCTGGCTGTGGGCTGGGGCCAGGAGGGCCAGGGTGGGGTCCCTTCCTCAAGGCCGGAGCAGGATCCTGAGCAGGCTGTGGCAGTGCCCAGGAGCCAGAGAGGAGCCGCCGCCCCCCACCCCCTTGGGCCCCTCTGTAATTAGGGCTATTTTTAGGCCCCTCTTCCTTCCTATTTCAGGCCTCTGGACTGGGCCGGAGAGTGGGCTGTCCTGGGGCCGCGGGCTGGAGCCGCTAAACTGGGCCGCGGCGTGGGAGCTGCAGCCACAGGAGAGACCACAGGCGGGCGGAGTCCTGGTGGGGGAGGGGAGCCCAGGACGTGGCCAGGCCTGGGGCAGGGCTGGGAGTGGGGGCGTGTCTTGGCTCATCAGACCCCTCCCTGGGCCCCTCATGGATCAGTTCCACCCTCTGCCCATCCCTCAGCCAGTGCCCCCAGCCCTACTGATGTGAGGCAGTTAGTCCTCAGCCTACAACTCTGTGTGTCCAAAGATTGTGCAAGCCCAGCACTTTCAGGGCAGTGTTGGCCCTAGGAGGGATGCCCAGAATGTTCATAATAGTGACCAGCATTTATTGAGTGCTTACTTTGTGCCAGGTACAATTCCAGTGCTTTACCTGTATTAACTCACTGCTTACAACAACACATTGAGATCAGTGCTATTTTATCTTCATACATGTCTCAGATAGAAAAATTGAGACTCAAAAATAGTCTGTTTGACAGCCGGGCACAGTGGCTCATGCCTGTAATCCTGGCACTTTGGGAGGCTGAAGCAGGAGGATTGCTTAAGCCCAGGAGTTCGAGGCTGCAGTAAACTATGATTGCATGACTGCACTCTGGCCTGGGCGACAGAATGAGACCCCATCTCTTTTTTTTTTTTTTTTTGACATGGAGTCTTGCTCTGTCACTTGTCACCCAGGCTGGAGTACAGTGGTGCAATCTTGGCTCACTGCAACCTCTGCTTCTTGGGTTTAAGCGATTCTCCTGCCTCAGCCTCCCAAGTAGCTGGGACTACAGGCATGTGCCACCACACCTAATTTTTGTATTTTTAGTAGAGATGGGGTTTCACCATGTTAGCCAGGCTGGTCTCAAACTCCTGACCTCGTGATCCACCTGCTTCGGCCTCCCAAAGTGCTAGGAGTACAGGCATGAGCCACCGCACCCAGTCAAGACCCCATCTCTTTAAAAAAGAAAATAAAAGAAATAGTTAATGTATCCTGTGCCAGGCTTGTTCTTGTCTTTGTGAGGTATTGGAGGAAGGAGGTGCTGAGAGACGTGCGTTTCTTCCCAGATATTTTCAGGCTCCAGTCTGAGGGTCCAGTGCTATCAGGCATAGCTCCCAGGCAGCTGCCTGCTGACGTTCTGCCTGTCCATACTGCGATGGTCCATGACCTGTCCTGCAGGCGGAAGGGTGGGTCTTGCCCAGCTGGTTCCAGTTAGGCACAAGAAAGCGGGCGAGGGGTATATTTAGCCCTGGTTTCTGGAGGAGCCAGAGGTCTTTCATCCTTGGAGGCGCCAGCCACAGTGGGACTCAGCTTGCCAACGCTGGGCTCCTGGGCTGCAGGCTTCCGGGCAGAGAGTGGGGTCAGGGAGGAGAAGGGGCAAATGTGATCCTCGCCATTTCAGGGGCCAGAGTTGGGGGCCAAGTGGTGGTGCCAGCCAGGGCAAGCGAGGCTTGACTGCCATGCTCAGAGTATGTCCCTGTAAGCTGGAGGGGTCCTGTAGGTAGTGGAGGGCAAGCCTGGGGGGCAGGGGGCACCTGCTGCCTGCCCCTCCAGCCCAGACCCAGCCTAGGCCTAGTATGGCCACAGTGTCAGGTTTATTCTCTGGTGCTTAGCCCTGGCCTGGGAATCTGGGGGCCTGTCCTTACTAGAAGTGAGCAGGGGCAGAGTTCAAGGAGTAGGGAGGGGTACCCAAGACTGCCTGCCATGTTTGAGTGTTCATGTTTGGAGAAGGTGGGAGGGTTGGGAGGCGGATATACACACGCAGGAGAGAAAGAGGCAGGCACAGAGGGGTAACAACATGCCACATGGTGTGTTGGGGTCTACAGGAGGGGCACACATGTTTGATTCAGCACCATGTGCTGGGGCTATGTAGTCTGAACATGGTGTGATGGGGCTGGTGGGCTGGGACCCCGGGAGGCATGGAGGATTGTGTTGCTGGGATCGGGTGGTGTGTGGGTGTGAGATGACCCACGGATGACCATGGCATGCTCCATTGTGGGTGACTAGGACAGCGTGTGACTCCATCATGCTGTCCGTGGGGGCAGCCTGTGAGTATGACTGGAGACGAGGGACTAGAGTTTAAACTGTATAACTGTGATCTTGTGGGGTGTGTAATTATCCCCCTGGATGTTGGTCTCTGTGTGTGAGACTGTGAGTAAACACATGTGTGGATGGGGATTTGGGGCTCTGGCTCTGCGTGTGCATGTGTGTGTATGTGTGTGTGTGTGCGTGCATACGCACGTGTGATTGTGATTCTGAGTGTAGCTAGGTGTGTGGAACGTGCACAGACTTATCAGTCACTGCAAACAAGGCCCGCTACCTGCTGAGGTTCATGGCCTCTTGCCCTTCCGGGGACCCCCACCCCAAAGCCACAGGCCCTCTGGGCCTGAGGGAGGGAACCCTACAAGTTGTAAGCGCCTGTCTCTCTCCTAATCCTTTCACCCCCACTCCCTCCGACCCGTCCCCACAGACTGCAGGCTTCTACCTGCCCCGGGCGGGAGGCAAGGGAGAGAAAGAGGAGCCTGCCCGCCTGCCCGCCGCCCCTCTGTCGTCTCCACGCTCAGACAAAGAGCTCACCCTGGTCTCTGTGGGCGTCTGGGAGACGCTGGGGGGATTAGTTGCCCGCACCGCCCTCTCCCCACCTTGTGCCAGCCCACCCGGCTGGCACCAACACCTCAAGCCCAGGGGCGGTGCCCTCGCCGCAGCCTCTCTAGCCTGGGAGTGTGTGTGTGTGTGTGTTTATGTGTGTGTGTATGTCTTGCTCAGCAGGGGTATGTGTGGAAGCAGAGGTACAGGCCCCTGAGAAGCGGGTCTTGGGATGCCACCTTCCATTGCTGGCCTGGGCTGGGTCTCTGCTTCTCTGTCACTCCAGCCTGTGCTTGGCAGGCCTACATCTTTGTTGTCACCCCTGTGTCTTTGAATGCCTCATTCCCTGCCCTTTCACCCCTCCCCCACTGTTGACTGCAGCTCAGACCTTCCATTCTTTCCCCTGCATTCCTGGGGGAGGGCATGACCAGGCCAGTGAGCTCTGAGAGCAGGAGGGAGAGAAGCAGGCAGGCTCCCTCCGGTGAGAGCTAGGCATGCCCCCTCGAGGCTAAGCTGTCCATTTCACCTCGGGCTCAGGAAGAGGCTGGATAGAGGAGACTTGGGGATGACACTGGGCCTGGCTGTTACTTGTGTTTTGGGAGAGTCCCCTGTGGCTTCCCCTGCATCAGCAGAGCCACTAGTATATAGTTAGAGTAACTGTCTCATGACTTCAAGACCCAAAGTTGAGCCGTTTTCTTCGCATTGTGCAAAACCAGAAATGGTTTTCAAAATTCTTTGTTTACTTTTATTGGATTTTCACAACAGAAAGGGCGAGTATTGCTACTTTTCTCATTTCAGAGGTGTTTAAACCAAGGCTCAGAGAAGTTAAGGGATTTACCCAAACTCACACAACTGGTGAGCAAGAAAGCTGAGAGAGAACCCAGGGTCTTGCTCTCTAAGTGTCAAGAGAGAACCTTTGGATCCTTCATAATTCCTGTGGCCAGGCCTCTGCCTCCCCAGTACCTGTCCCCTCCACGCCTGAAGAATCTGCTGTCTTGAGAAACTCCAGAATGGAGCCGGGTCATTGGGAGCTGGATGAGATGACCTGGCTCCTCCCTGAGTCACACCCAATCCTTGAGCAATCAGGTCCCAATTCCACGGACAGTTCTTATGGTCCATCTCATGCTTTTGGGAGTAGTTATGGAAATCCTCCTCTTTCTGCTACGTGGGTTGGGGTCTACTTTGTTCTTAGGGAACCCTCCATATTCTTCTTTTTTATTCAAAAGTTGTTATACAGTTGAGGCCCCTTCTGCTGCAGAAAAGGACTGTCTCCTTTGGTTTGGTCTTCAGTGGAGGTGGTGAGGCACTGGCCCCATCCCTTCTACGGGAATGTGCTTCCAAGAAGCACACTGGGATTTCCCAATGACTGGGGGAGGCCATGAAGGTTAGGGAGCTGGCTCAGTGTCTTGAAATAAGAGATGACCTATAAACGTAGAGGAACACACAGTGGTGAGTGGGTGGATAAATATATAGAAGTGGGTGATGTCCAGGTGAGTGAATGGAGGATGCATGTGTGAGTTGGTGGGTAAGTGGATGGATGGATGAGTGGGCAGGTGGGGTGTGTGGATGGAGGAGTGGCTGATGTTTGGATGGATTGGTGGGTGTTTAGGTAAATGGATATAAGGGTGAATGTTTGAATGGATAGATTATTAGGTGGGTGCATGGATGGATGGCTGGCTGGATGGCTGGATGGTTGAATGGATACCTGGATGGATGGAAGGAAGGAAGGATAAATAGGTGATGGAAGGATGTGTAGGCGAATGGGAGAGTGGGTGGATAGGTGTGAGAGTAGATTTGTGGCAGAGATTTGGGAGCCTGAAGGAGTCTTTAAAAGACAGGCTATACATAGTGAACAAGTTTTTCACATCTACCTTGGTTTTGATCAGCTCTCAATCATCTAGACTGATAGAAACCATGTTACGGAAAAATCTAGAAAGTGTTGGCCTATTTCTTGGTCTCTTCTGCCCTTCTCTTGGGAAAAAATCTTCTCTCATGTGACTCTATGGCCTGGCTTCCCATGATTATAGGAGCCCTCATGCATTGAGAACATGCCGGATGCCAGGTGCCTTACATACATTGTCACATTTAATTCTCACAACATCCCTTCAAGTAGGGAGTACTTCTCCCATTTTACAAATGAGGAAACTGAGGCTCAGAAAGGTGAAAGGATGTGCTCAGTATTACCTACGTAGGATGTTGGAAAATCAGGATTCCTATTCCAGTTGGCCTGACTTCTCTGCCTCATGCCACCCCTAATTTCTGGACACCTCCCCCTCCCTGCAGTCCCAGGCCCATCTGCAGAGAATGGGTCCAAGGAGCATCAGCTAGAGGGACGCGTCAGAGAGGTGAAGGAGAGGTCTTCAGAGGATGCGAAGGCTAGAGGACCAGAGATGGGCCTGCGTGGGTAACCTCAAGGCTGCCAGGGCTGGTGCGGGGGCCAGTCAGCCTCTGTCTGAAATAAGAGGCAGCATGAAGGATTTGGGTGAGACCACCGACTTTCTGGCCTAGAGGGGTATAGGACTCTGGAATGGGCAGAAGAGGGAAGGCATAGAGACATATCTTTTGGAGAAAGCATCTGCTGAGAGCCACCGTGAGGCTGACTTGCTGGTCGGAGCAGGAGGTGGCTAGAGGTCATTTCAGGACGTGCCCTTTCAGCCAAGAGGCTGGCATCCCTGCCTGGCTGGAGGTTCCGAACCTCAAGAGCTGGAGTTTTCCCAACCCAAGGAAAGGCAAATCATGGAGACTTGTCCTGAAGCTGGAGCAGTTTAGAACCCATCTCAGAACACTGAACCTGGGGCAGGGAGAGGCCAGGATGCTTTTTTCTGGGAGAGAGAGAGGTGGTGGCTGCAGGAACCATGAGAGATGCTTGCCTCGCTCAGAAGTCCCCAAGGCCAGCAACCTGCCCTTCGCCTGGGGATGCTTCCTGTGAGCAGGTGGCTCTGACCTCTGGCCAGCTGTGGGCAGGGGTGGAGGAGCTGGGGGGCCGAGACTGTGTGGTCCAGGTGGCCCGAGCAGAGGGTGGCCCCTCCTGTGTCTTCCTCTGTCCTCGCCTCCTGGCCCTTTGATGCTCCTCTCACCACAGACTTCAAACAGGCTACCCTCTGCTCTGCCCGCCGCCTGCCCTGCCTGCCTGCGATAATTAGAGCCTCGCTCCCTGCCTCTTGCCCTCACTCTCTTCCCAGCTCTCCAGGGAAGCTCTCCCAACTCTCTTGGAGCTGGCCCTCCATTCTTTCTTCATTTTCTCACCCCTTTCTCTTTTTCTCCATCTCTTCCCTCTGTTCTTGGTTCTCTGTCTCTGATCCTCTGTCTAGATCAGGAACCTCTCTCCCAGGCTGCCGTTTCCCAAGGATGGTCTCTCTCTCTCTCCCCCCCCCTTCCTCCCCATTTCTCTATCTACCTCTGTGTATTTTCTCACTCTGTCATCTTTTCTGTGTCTTCTCTTCTTCTCTATCCATCTGTCTTTCCTTTTATTTTTCTTCTCTCTTCCTTTTCAGGAGATCTTCATCCCCCAACACATGGGCAGTTGCCCTCTTCTGTGCCTTTACCCTCCCAGAACCTGGGCCTTGGGCCTCCCCTCTGCTCCCTGATTGAGCTGGATCCTGGTGCAGGCAGGAAGTAAGGCAGCACGGGGCCCCTCTGCCTCCTTTCTGGTCAGGGCCCCCTGGGCTTCTGGGCCTGGAGGAGGAGGCAGCCCCAGGGCCCTTTCACCCCTCCTTTGGCCTCTTTCAGGCCTTTTGCAGGTCTGGATTTTCTGACCCACCTGGCCTCCCACCCAGAGTGCCCCCTTCATGGCCCTGTGGGAGGCAGTACCACGGCTATTCTCTTTCCCAGGAGAAGAGGGGTCTTGCCTAGGAGCCTCTTCATGGCCTGATGGAAATGGGGGAGCCAAGAACCCCACAAACCTCCCTGCACAGAACACTGGAGCTTGGGCTGGACCTTGAGCTCCTGCCAGGGCCCAGGCACCTCTGGCAGTATCTGTCAGTCAGAAGCAGGGGTCCCATGCCCACCGAGGAGAGGCTCACCGCGTCCCCCAGCCTGTGCGCAGCCCAGGACTTCTGGTGCTGCAGATCCAGGCTTCTTGGAGAGACTGGTTTTAAGGCGCAAGGGCCTTGGAGGGTGGTGAGAGCCTGGGCTGCGCACAGACTCCCAGGGCTGAGAGCCAGGTGGGTGGGAGCCCCCACTGGCACTGCAGCCCCGGACTGGGCCTTTGGCATCCCTGGGCTGCAGTCTCCCAAGGGCACTGTGATGGTAAGAAAGGTGTGACACAGCCCTCACCTGCACGTGCTGCTATCCAGTTCACAGCCCTTTCCTGGTCAGGAGCCTCCTGATACCCAACACAAGCAGGAAGTCTACCTCCTTTGTACAGATGAGGACACTGAGGCATCAGGGGTGCCCCAGGTGCTCTTCTCTAAGGTCCCTCCTGGAGGGGGAGGGCAAGCAGGCTGGGCCGCAGGCTCAGGGCCCCATGGGAGTCCAGACCCCAGACAGTGGGTGGAAGGCAGGACACAGGCCCCTGGCCAGAACTTCACTGCCCTTCAGGCCTGGGTAGTTTGGCCAGTTCTAGGTGGCAAAAATGGGTGCTCACCAGGTAGGTGGGAGCTGAGGAGTGGAGGGGCTGCAGCAGGAAACCCAATATTTACTGAGCATTTCTGGATAGGCCCTAGGAGAGGCCACATCTGGGGGCTGCCCAGGGGATCAGGACTGGACAGGCTGGGGTGGGGCTCTCTGAGCTGGCCAGACCTGAGGCAGAGGGATCTGCTAGCTGCCCAAGGGTGTGTGTGAACACGTGTGTGCAAGATTGTGAGGCGGCGTGGGATTGTGTGTATAGATGTGAACGTGTATACACCAGCACGAGTGACTGCAGGTGTGCTGTGTATGTGCACATGTGTGTATGTGAGCGAGGGTTTGGGACTATGTAGATACACGTGTGTGAAGGTGTGGTTATGTGAGTGAATGGGAATGAGGGAGAATGACCGTGTCAGTGGCTGCACCCTGAGTGTGCATATGAATGGGCTGGGGTCTGCTGGCAAGAGGATCCATGTAAAGGTGAGAGAGAATGGGTGGGAGCAAGCAGGCATGAGAGTGTGTGCACACGAGTGTGCATGTGTGCTGATGCATGAGCATGTGTGCGCGCCTGGGCTTTCCTCCCCATCTTTAGGGCTCATAGCATTGGCCACCTTCTTCCTCCGTTCCAGCCTCGCTTACTCTTTCCCTTTATCCTTGCCTCTCCCTTTCCTGCTCGGCCACCCTGTGAAGACCGAGTTCCAGGAAGCACGATGGGGACGTTCTCTTCTCCCTTTGCTGGCAAGAAGGGGGTCCCCAGAGCCTGGGGTGGATGGTTGGTTCAGGAAGGAGGGTCCTGGGGCTTGCAGGGATTGAAGGCTCCAGGGCACGATGGCCCTATCTCTGGGAGCTGGGTACAGAGGAGGATTGGGGGAAAGTGGCCTCCTCCCTGCTCCTCTCCCCGCACCATCCCAGGTGAAAATGTGCATGAGAGAGAGTGGTTGTTAAGTGTCAGCATCTGAGACCTGAGTGTGGGACTGTGTTGCTGAGGGAGGCAGCTCCAGGCAGTGCCCTGGGTGCCAGCTCCTGCCTTCCCTGCCCTGTGGCCTAGCAAGCCTCTGCCTCTCTAGGCCACCATTCCTCACCTTCGAAGGTTTCTCTTTCTGGTCCTCACACCTGGCTCCCTGGCTCTCAGCCCCTCTCCTACCTCAAGAACTTTGGCCCGTTTTCTCCTGGCTCTGCCAACTTGGCGGGGCCTGCGGTCTGAGGTTCTTGGCTGGGGAGAAGGCCTAGAGGAGTGAGGGAGTTTATTTTGCCTTTAGAAATCGGGGCTTTGGGCTGAGGTTGGCTTGCTCACCCCAGACAGACTTGTCTGAGCACACCCCTGCTGCAGGGAGGGCTGGGCTCGGGCACTCAGCACTGCCTTCTCCTGTGGCTGCCTGGGTGGCAGGGAGCTGTCTGAAGGGGACACTTGCTCTGGGGAGCCCCCATCCAAGGGATGAAGCACAGCCCTGGCCTGGGGGACCCTTCTGTTTGATGAGAGAGACAAGACACACTGGATACCCAGAGAGCCAAATACACACAGTGGAATAAGGACACAAGTCTTGGCCAGACAGAACCCCCAGAGTGTTTAACCAAGGGCCGTGTAGAAAGTGGCCACTCAATTCTTTTTCTCTTTTTCTTTTTTCTTTTTTTTGTTAATAGTTTGTTTGAGACAAGGTCTTGCTCTATCGCCCAGGCTGGAGGGCAGTGGCATAATCTCGGCTCGTGGCAACCTTGACTTCCCTGGTTCAAGCAATCCTCCCACTTCAGCCTCCCAAGTAGCTGGGACTACAGGTACACACCACCGTGCACAGCTAATTTTTGTATTTTTTTGTGGAGATGAGGTTTCACTATGTTGCCCAGGCTGATCTCCAACTCTTGGGCTGAAGTGATCCTCCTGCCTCAGCCTTCCAAAGTGCTGCGATTACAGGTATGAGCCACCTTGTCTGGCCTAATTCTTTGAATAAATGAATGAATGAAATAAAAGAAAGGAAAGAAGGAAGGAAGGAAAGAATGACATCAGAGCCAGAAGGGAAGAAGGAGACAGGTGGTTCTGAGCTGAGTGAGGAGCCTGGGCAGCTTCCTTAGGGCTCCAGGATGCAGGGACAATGAAGCCTTTCCCGCAAAGCTGGGGACATTTGAGGCCTCTGACGTATATTTTTATCAGTATTTTTTTTTTTTTTTTGAGATAGAATTTTGGTTTTGTTGTCCAGGCTGGAGTGCAATGATGCAATCTCGGCTCACTACAACCTCCGCCTCCCAGGTTCAAGTGATTCTCCTGCCTCAGCCTCCCAAGTAGCTGAGATTACAGGCATGCGCCACCATGCCCAGCTAATTTTGTATTTTTAGTAGAGGCAGGGTTTCACCATGTTGGTCAGGCTGGTCTTGAACTCTTGACCTCAGGTGATCCACCCGCCTCGGCCTCCCAAAGTGCTGGGATTACAGGTGTGAGCCACCATGCCCAGCTTTGACCAGTATTTGAGGCCTCTCCAGGACTCTGGAACCAAAGCCTCGTGAGATTCCCTGCTTAGTCCGCTCTCTCTTTCTGCCTCCATCTTCCACTCCCATTACTGGGGGACTCCCCCATCAGCAGCCCAGAGAGCATGTGCAGGGATTTCCCTCCTCTGTGCCCCTCCTTGGAGACATCACTCAGCTTGGAGGAGGAAGCAGGGTCCTCGTCATTCAGGGGCAGGGAGAGAGGGGCCAGCTGGGCCCCTACTGTCTTCAACGTCTGGATCACGTCCCCCGTGGCCCCACTTCCTCCCTGCCAAATTCTGGAAATCACAGCCTGGCCTGCCACACTGGTCTCCTCTCCAACATCATCCCGGCCTCTTCAGTGGCAAGGAGGAGGACAAAGTGGGGGTAGGGAGGACTACAGTGGAAAGAACCACTGTGTCATCCCTGCATTCAGCCCCAGACGCTGGGCTAAAAGGCTGTAGTGGGCAAGATCAGGAGGATGAGGCCTCCAGGGGTGTCAGGGACCTACCCATTCCCAGGTAGCCTGCAGGGCGGCAGCCTCAAAAATGAGGCTCAAAGAAACCCAGAGGTGAGTGGGTGGGTGGAGAGCAGGTTCCAGCCCACTCCCTCCTCTCATCAGCCCTAGAAGCTAGAGTGACGTATCACCCTACAAGATAGAGCTGCTGTGTCTCCCTGTGCCTGGGGTCTGTCTGCAGAACTGGGAGGGTGGGATGCTGAGTGGGGAGGGTCCTGAGACCTGAGGCTGGTTGTTCCCCATCAGCTGAGGGGCCCTTGGGGGCAGGGGATACGTATATGTATCCCCCCATCTGACTGGTTCAAGGAAGAAAGAAGTGGTAGACATGACCAAAATAGATGGATTTAGGATTAAATCCTGATGGCAGAACCCCCCCGCCCCCCGCCTCAGCCCATTCCCTTCTTGGTAGGAGATCAAGGTTCTGGAGGGCTGCGAGTGGGCCTGCCTCTGCCCCATGTTGAAAGCTCCATCTGACACACACCGTCTTGCATAGTGATTGCTCTAATAGCTGTATTTAAAATGGATGGATGCAGGCACGTCTCAGATAAGAGCTGCTTGAGTTTTCGAGTCCTTTACAGTTGCACCTTCACACACCTGTTCCCATTTGGAGTCCCCCTGGCAGCAATCATGAGACAAGGCAGGGGAGGGGTTGTATTTTCCCTGTTTTGCAGATGAGGAAATTGAGGAGGAGCTGTACCTGTGGTTCAGAAAAGGTGCCAGGGGTTTGGACCCCAGCCTAGGCTCTGGGACCCCAGCTCTGTCTATACTTCTCTGTCTTCTTATTTTTCACATTCACAAACTAATTTGATTCCTGGCTGGGCAGTGGCTCATACCCATAATCCCAGGACTTTGGGAGGCTGAGGTGGGAGAATTGCTTGAGTCTGGGAATTGGAGACCAGCCTGGGCAACATAGTGAGACACCTGCCACCTCCATCTCTATAAAAAGTTAAAAAATTAGCTAGGCATGGGGGTGCATGCTTGTAGTCCCAGCCACTCAGGAGGCTGAGGTGGGAGGATCACTTGAGCCCTGGAGATCAAGGCTGCAGTGAGCTGTGGTTGCGCCACTGCATTCCAGCCTTGGTGACACTGAGACCCTGTCAAAAAAAAAAAAAAAAAAAATACCCAAATTAATTTGTTTCCTTTGGATTCCTGGTGGGTAGGCTGTGTCTGGTCTGCCAGGGAGGCGGGGCCAGCAAAGATGGATGGGCCCATTTCAGGCTGCGTCCAGACCCCTTTCCCAGCCTAGGGGCTCAGGCTTCCTGCGGGGCAAGTTCTGCAAGGTAGCAGCCCTGTCTCCTGGTAGCCCCAACCACTGACTTGTGGGCTGCACCCTGGCTCAGGGGGCTGATAGGAGGCACAGGGTCTGGGTCAGGCCCCAGCCAGGGCTGCCCCTCTGTGGATGGGTGGGAGGTGGGCATGGGAGCCTTTGATCTGGTGCCATCTAACCCTGGGTACTCGAGTGTCAATGGGGCCCCCATGCTAGTTATTGGCCAGCCTACTCCAGAGCACGCTCCTCTCTGGGTGACAGCCCCCTTCCCACCATGGTCCTTGGCAAGAGACCCCTCCCCTCCATGCCCACCTAACAACCCAGACACCCCAACTCACCACCTCAGGGCTCCCCTCCGTCTTCCTCCTTCCTGATTTGTACTGAGGTGCCAGGGACCTAGTAGGCACTTTACCTGGGTGAACTCAATCAGCCTGAGAATAGGTATCATTATCCCCCACTTTAGGGATGAGAAGCTGAGGCCCAGGAAGCTAGAGTGACGTACCCAAGGTAACACTGCTAGGGAGCTGGAGGCGGTGGGATTCAGGCTGTCAGGCTCTGAGAAGGGCACGGTCAAAGGGGATGTTGCAGAGACAGCTTGGAACTTAGGAAGGCCTTTGAATGCCCTTCAGAGGAGTGAGCCTCAGTTTATTTTGTAAGTGAGGGGCTTTGGAGCAGGACAGTTATACAGTGATAGTTGAGAGCAAAACTGTCTGGGTCCAAGTCTTGCCCTGAACACCTAGCTGTGTGACCTTGGGCAAGTTACCAAACCTCTCTGTGCTTCATGTTCTCATCTGTAAAGATGGAATGGAAAGAGTATCTACCTAATAGGCTTGTTATAAGGATTAGGTGAGTTCAGGAGCCTAAGGCACTTTGGACAGAGAGCAGTACATGGCACAAATGAAGCGCCACATGTTTGCATTAGCATTGGTGGCTCCTAACTGGACCCCTCCCTTCTTCCTTTCTTACTAACTCCCATCCCCATCCACCATCCTCTCCTTGAGGAATGGGTGATGCTGCTTGCAGGAAGGAAATGGACCTATGGCCTGCCAGGCGCAGAGACCCAGTGTGCCTTGCAAGTTGCCCAAAGCCCTTGCCCATCTCTTATTATGACTGGCACATGCTTGGTGGGCAGGAGGTATGTGCCTTTGAGTCAGATGGGGGAGGGGAGGCGAAAATGGAAAAGTCTGAAAAAGTGATCTGAAAGAGTGCATTGCCTGTACTTTCTCCTGTGCCCTCCTGATGAGTGACTGTGGCTCAGGCTCTGGCCAGAGGGACCCATGTTAGGCATGAAGGGGATGGCTGTCATGGTGAGAGGGTCTTCTTCCGGTGCTGAGTGAGGGGGAGGTGGGACCAGCTTCCAGCAAGAGGGCCAGAAGGAGGTAGGTTTAGAGGAGGGGAGGGCCTGGCTATGAAGAGCAGGGGTGAGGTGCCAGGGAGGCAATGGAATGGTGGGGGTGGGTAGGTGGGAGAGGATTGAAATCCACAGGGTGGGGGTGGGGCAGGTAGAAGGCAGGTCTGCAGGCAGGAGAAGTCAGGCAGACTGATGGTGGGAGACAGACAGCACCCCCGCCGGGTGGAAGAGATGAAAGCGGCTTCATCGGCTCCTGCACCATGTCCCTAATTCCTGCTTGCTCCCCTAGAGGCTGGGGCGTTCTCCCCAGAGCTGCATGCTCCTCCGGCCTGCCCTGGCCCAGCTCTCAGGAGCGTGTGTTTCCACACCCCCACCCCCACCCCCATACAGCCAGGGATGAGCTGTGGGCTGGGGCAGACAGAGCCCACAGATCAAAGCGCTGGCCTCCTAGGTGAGATGGGCCCTCGGCTGTAGGCAAAGCGGGATGCTTCCCAGTTAGAATTCACAGACGAGCAATCTGGTCCCTCCCTTCTTTCCTCCCTTTTCCCTTTATTCCAGCACTGAGTACAGAGCCTGACTTACAGTAGGCACCCAATAATTTTTTGACTTGATAAGCAGAGCTAAGGATGCAGTTTCTATGGTTCCTGCTAATGAGCTGATTATGCCTTTGAAAACTTTGATTTTTAAATTTTTTATTTGTATATATATTTTTGAGCTAGGGTCTTGCTCTGTCACCCAGGCTGGAGTACAGTGGTGTGATCACGGTTCACTGTAGCCTCAACCTCCTGGGCTCAAGGGATCCTCCCACTTCAGCCTCATGAGTAGCTGGGACTACAGACGAGTGCCACCACACCCAGCTAATTGTAAACATTTTTTACAATTAAAATGCTGCTCAGGCCGGTCTTATGCCATCCTCCTGCCTCGGCCTCCCAAAGTGCTGGGATTACAGGCATAAGCCACCACACCTGACCTAAAACTTTTAAAACTTAGTTCCAGCTGGGTGTGGTGGCACATGCCTGTGCTCTCAGATACTCAGGTGGCTGAGGCAGGAGGATCACTTGAACCAGGAGCTGGAGGCTGCAGTGAGCTGTGATGGTGCCACTGTACTCCAGCCTGGGCAACAGAGCAAGAACCTAATTTTTTTTTTTTTTTAAGATGGAGTCTTGCTCTGTCGCCCAGGCTGCAGTACAGTGGTGCGTTCTCCGCTCACTGCAACCTCTGCCTCCCAGGTTCAAGCAATTCTCATGGTTCAGCTTCTCGAGCAGCTGGAATTACAGGTACGCACCACCACGCCTGGCTAATTTTTGTATTTTTAGTAGAGATGAGGTTTCATTGTGTTGCCCAGATTGGTCCGAAACTCCTAGTCTCAAGTGATCTGTCCACCTTGGCTTCCCAAAGTGCTGGGATTACAGACGTGAACCACTGCGCCTGGCCAAGACCTTAACTCTTAAAAAAACAAACTTAGCTCCATCTGTTACTAGCTGTGTGACTTGGGCAAGTTCCTTGGGCTCTCTGTGCCTCTGTTTTCTTGTCTGTGAAATGGTGATGAGAATAGTACTTAGCTCATGGGGTTATTGAGAGAATTACCATAGTTAGTATTTGTAATGTGCCCAGAGGGTGCTGGGTGCATGGAAACCATGCTGTGTTTGTTAAATGGAATAAGTAAATGAATACTGCTGAACGGTAACATCTGTGAAATTATGGTTTGGTGCACCAGTTCTATTTTCTCACTCACATTAAAATAGAACACTATTAACCATTATCAAGCTTAAAATCATCTTCCATACCGCCCATGGGACCGTCCACTGCTGAATCCCCTCCCCTCTTCCTGTGGGTATAACTGCAGTGTTCTCATCGGCCTCACCGTCACCATGGCTGTGCCAGAGCTCCTCTGCTGAGAGATGTCAGGGCCGTCTGCACCCAATGTTTTCTGTTGAAAATGACACTGCTCCTCATGACACATTGACACAAACGGGACATTAGAAATCTTTACTGGGGCCAGGTGAGGTGGCTCACGCCTGTAATCCCAACACTTTGGGAGGCTGAGGCGGGCGGATCACCTGAGGTCAGGAGTTCAAGACCAGCCTGGCCAACATGGTGAAACTCCGTCTCTACTAAAAATACAAAAAATTAAGCCTCAAAAATACAAAAAATTTAGTCTCAGCTAAAGGTGCATGCCACATTTTGCTTTGGGAGGCTGAGGCAGGAGAATCGCTTGAACCTGGGAGGTGGAGGTTGCAGGGAGCTGAGGTTATGCCACTGCACTCCAGCTTGAGTGACAGAGTGAGACTCCATCTCAAAAAAAAAACAAAAAAAAAAACAAACAAAAAAAAAAAAAACTTTACCAGGAGTGACTACTCCAGAATCCTAGACTGCCTGCTCTGCTCCCATCCCTCCTTTCAACCTTCTGCCTTTTATGAGCGCAAGAGGAAAGGGAGCCTGGGAATTGTCCCAAGCCAGGATAGTCCGGAGGCTGGAGCACCTTGCCTTCCATTTACCCTCTGGGTGCCTCCTATGTGATAGGCTTCAGGACTTTAACTTGCCTGTTGTTTGAGGTTCACTGGCTTCATTAAGGAGGCTGGGGATGGAGAAAGCATTTGGGAAGAGAAACCCCTGAAGGTATGAGGGGGTGTGATGGCTTCTTGGAGGCCCCCAGGGGTGGGACGTGGGGTGGCAAAGGAGGAGAAGGTGGCTGCCCCCGCACCATCTCATCCTCCCAGGTAGGACCCATGGGAGGGAGGCATGCATTCCTGTGGTGCTGGGGTAGGGGTAGGCCTCCTAACCCATTCCTTCCACCCCCGAAGCTCTGCCTAGAGGCAGGGTTTCATGATAGGATGCTGGCATTACAAGAAGCGTCAAGGACAGGCACCACGGAAGACTCCCCCCACCCAGTGTGGGTGCAGGAGTTGATGGAGGAGTATGAGGGTAGGGGAATAACTGTATTGGGGAGGGACTTGGGTAGGAATCTAGGTGACCAGTAATACAATGTTTCTTTTTGTTTTTTTTTTTTGTTTTTGTTTTTTTTTGAGAGGGAGTCTGGCTCTGTCTCCCAGGCTGGAGTGCAGTGGCCGGATCTCAGCTCACTGCAAGCTCCGCCTCCCGGGTTTACGCCATTCTCCTGCCTCAGCCTCCGGAGTAGCTGGGACTACAGGTGCCCACCACCTCGCCCGGCTAGTTTTTTGTATTTTTAGTAGAGACGGGGTTTCACCGTGTTAGCCAGGATGGTCTCGATCTCCTGACCCCGTGATCCGCCCGTCTTGGCCTCCCAAAGTGCTGGGATTACAGGCTTGAGCCACCGCGCCCGGCCCAGTTTTGTTTTTTTGTTTGTTTCTTTTGAGACAGTCTCACTCTGTTGCACAGGCTGGAGTGCAGTGGTGTGATCTCGGCTCACTGCAACCTCCATGTCCCAGGTTCAAGTGATTCTCCTGCCTCAGCCTCCCAAGTAGCTGGGATTACAGACATGCGCCACCACACCCAGCTAACTTTTGTATTTTTAATATAGAAAAGGTTTCACTGTGTTGACCCAGGCTGGTCTTGAACTCCTGACTTCAAGTGATCTGCTGGCCTCAGACTCCCAAAGTGCTGGGATTACAGGTGTGAGCCACTGCAACTGGCCAAGGTGACCAGTAATACAATTAATCTTCAGGGTCTATTATGGGTTCAAGCTCGAATCACAGAGTCTGAAAGAGGGGACTGCTGAGCTGCCTTCCTTGACCCCAGCCTGATGTCTACAACCCAGGTGTGCAGCAGAGTCAATTTCCACATTCGTGTCCTAGTGTGTGTGTGTGAGAAAGAGAGCAAGAAAGAGGTCACACCATCAGACTAGGGGCTCCCATAGCAGAGCTGGGAGCTTGCTGAATGCAGGGGCAGTGCTGCCTCAGTGCTCTGTGCCTACAGAGGGTGCCTGTTCCACTTAGGGAAAGGTCCTGGGCCTCGAGCCCCCGCCGCACTTCCCTTGTCCTCTTGTCTCTGTCTGCCTGCCCTGCAAGCATGCCACTGGAACACTCCCTTTGAAGTCTCGCTGAGTCGTGCTGTTCTTATGACAGAGTAAACAGAGCTGAGGGCAGAGTGGCTGGGGCCATGGTAATGAGGCTTTTTTGGGGGAGGGGGCCTGAGTAGGACTCCTGCAGATTAGGCACCCCTTTGCTGCCTCCCCTTTTGCTCTTCTAATGAGGAAGGCAATTGGGAGGTAGAAAAATCCAGGCCCGGCTGGACACTTGCCCTCTCATCCTAGCTTAGAAGAGCCCAGTGGCGGCCAGGCGCAGTGGCTCAAGTCTGTAATCTCAGCACTTTGGGAGGCCGAGGTAGCTGGATCACCTGAGGTCAGGAGTTCAAGACCAGCCTGGCCAACATGGTAAAACCCCGTCTCTACTAAAAATACAAAACTTAGCCAGGCGCAGTGGTGGGTGCCTGTAATCCCAGCTACTAGGGAGGCTAAGGCAGGAGAATGGCTTGAGCCCGGGAGGCGAAGGTTGCAGTGAGCTGAGATCCCGCCACTGCATTCCAGCTTGGGTGACAGAGTAAGATCTTGTCTCAAAAAAAAAAAAAAAAAAAAGAGAGCACAAAGTCCTGTTTCCATGAAAGCCAGCAGGCCTTTCCTCGCAGCTCCAACTGAAGGCAGGGACTGTTACCACATCTCCCACTCTGTGAATATCCTCTGCTGTGCTCTAGAAGGAAGGATTTGGGCTGGGCATGGTGGCTCACACCTGTAATCCCAGCACTTTGGGAGGCCGAAGTGGGTGGATCACGAGGTCAGGAGTTCAAGACCAGCCTGGCCAACATAGTGAAACCCTGTCTCTACTAAAAATACAAAAAAAATTAGCCAAGCATGGTGGCGGATGCCCATAGTCCCAGCTACTTGAGAGGCTGAGGGAGGAGAATCACTTGAACCCAGGAGGCAGAGGTTGCAGTGAGCCAAGATCATGCCACTATACTCCAGCCTGGGCGACAGAGCAAGACTGTGTCTGAAAAAAAAAAAAAAAAAAGAAGGAAGGAGTTGGGTCAGACCTCAGGAGGAACTTTCTAGGTCTTAGGGGTGCATGACATTAAATGTGCTGGATCTCGGTCTAGAGTGGGGCGGAATTAGGGAGTTCCTCTGCTCCAGGCTTTGGAAGGCCACCCTGCTGCTGTGACACTGGACAAGGTATGGGAGCAGGTGCAGTTGACAGGAGAGGGAAGAAGAAGGCTCAAGAGTTAGCACTAGAGGCTAGGCACAGTGGCTCATGCTTATAGTCCCAGCACTTTGGGAGGTCAAGGTGGGTGGATTGCTTGAGCCCAGAAGTTTGAGACCAGCCTGGGCAACATAACGAAACCCTGATTCTACAAAAAATTAGCTGGGCATGGCAACACGTGCCTGAAATCCTAGCTACCGAGGTTGAGATTGGAGGATCACTTGAACCCAGGAGGGAGAGGTTGCAGTGAGCTGTGATAGCACCACTGCACTCACTCTAGCATGAGCAACAGAAAAAGACCCTGTCCCCTCCCCCCAAAAAAAAAGAAAGAAAGAAAGAAAAAGAAAAGTAAAAAAGGAGTTGGTTGGGCACAGTGGCTCACACCTGTAATCCCAGCACTTTGGGAGGCCAAGGCGGGTGGATCACCTGAGGAGTTTGAGACCATCCTGGCCCACATGGTGAAATCCCGTCTCTAATAAAAAAAAAAAAAAATTAGCCAGGCGTAGTGGCGCATGCCTGTAATCCCAGCTACTGGGGAGGCTGAGGTAGTAGAATTGTGTGAACCCAGGAAACGGAGGTTGCAGTGAGCCAACATAGTGCCACTGCACTCTAGCCTGGGTGACAGCGCGAGACCCTGTCTCAAAAAGAAAAAAAAAAAAAAGCACTAGAAAAAATCTGAGGGTAACATATACACAAGAGAAAGGCAAATGATTGAAACTCTTCTTGCTTATTTTCCTCTTCCAGCATAATTCTTAGGTCACATATAAATTTGCGGGGAGAGAAAGGCTGACAATGGGGTCTGCTAAGGCCTGGATCCTTCATTGATGATTGGGAGAGGGGCACAGTCCAGCCCTGGGTAGCTGCGCCTATCGTCTTAATGGAAACCTGCAGGTCACTCCATTAGCCCTGCAGGAGGGCCCAGAGGAGGTCATCCCAGGCAGGTCCCCATGTCCAGATTGCTCCATTGCTTCACCAGGAGACTGTCTCTGGAGTCAGGCTCCCTAGGCTTGAATCCTGGCATCTCCACTGGCTTATCCAGTGGTCTTGAACAAGTGGCTGCCTCAGTTTGCTCATCTGTAAAGCAAGAATAATAATTATAGTGTCTATCTCATTGGGGGAACGAATGAGGTAATTCCTATAAAGCCCCTAACACAGTACTTGGCACATAACTGGTGTTCAGGGGGCACTGGTGATTCCCCTGAAGCTCCTTTCAAATGGTTATTTTCACAGTTCTCTGGGAAATTCTCTCTGCAGTTTGCCCTCCAGTCCTCCTATGAGCATGACAATGTCACCTTTCTAGCTTATGTGGGGAATCAGGGCATTGGGCATGTTGGTCCTTTCTGGCCTCAGTTTCTCCTTTCTTAAATACCACCTCCCCACTTCTGGCTCCCCCTCCCTTCCTCTCTCCCACCCACCCACCAAGCCTGCATGGTGAGATAATGTCTAAGAGATAGTTGGAGTTACTTGGAGGAAGAGGCCAGACAGTGAGTGACCAGAGGTGATTATCTGGCGTGACTAAAGCAGTGGTTTCCCTCCCCCAAGGCTGGGCAGGGGGAGGGGTATATCTGAGGTCGGTGGCCCTCCACGAGTGACTTCCCAAGAAGTTCTGGACCTGGGGAATCCTAACTCTGGGCAGGGGTGAGGGGAGTGGATGAGACTAGAAACTCTTTGTTCCAGGTGGATTTTCACAGAACAAAGAAACAAAACAAGGCATCCCATTTGGGAGGGGCTTGGAGGCAGGCCGCTGGCCAAAATGGCCTCCCCAGCATCTCAGTTCTTTTCTCCCTTTGTTTTCCTTTTTGTTGTTGTTGTTGCTGTTTGAGATGGAGTGTAACTCTGCTGCCCAGGCTGGAGTGCACAGTGGCACCATCTCGGCTCACTGCAACCTCCACCTCCCGGGTTCAAGCGATTCTCCCGCCTCAGCCTCCTGAGTAGCTGGGATTACAGACGTGCGCCACCACGCCCAGCTAATGTTTGTATTTTTAGTAGAGACGGGGTTTCACCATGTTGCCCAGGCTGGTCTCGAACTCCTGACCTCAAGCGATCCGCTCGCCTCGGCCTCCCAAAGTGTTGGGATTACAGGCGTAAGCCACCGTGCCTGGCCTCTTTTCTCCGTTTGAATCGCCGTCCTGTCTCCAGCCCTTAGCCTGTCTCCTCTACGGAGACCGCTGCCTTTGCCCCTTCACCTTCTCCCTGCCACCCCTCAGCCTGGACCTAGCCCTCTCCTGGCACCTCCCCACTATCCTGCCCCTCTCCTGGGGTCCCCGGCTATGGCAGCCCGGGCACAGATACCACTTTGAGACGGGAGCTCCCTGCAGGTGGAGGACCCAGTCTCCGCCTCTCTTGGCCTCTCCTTTGCCCACCCCCTCCCCAGAAAGCTGCCAAGGGCCCAGCCCAGTAGGGCAGGGCAGCCGGACTCACCTCCGATTCTAGGGCTTCCTCTCCGCCGAGGGACCGGGACGGGACAGTTGCAGTTCCCGCGCAGGCCTCTGGGTGCTGCTCGGCAGCTGCGGTCGCTCCCCGCCCCAGGCGACCCGGTACCTGGCAGGTCCTCACCTGGGCCTTATGGCTCCCTCCCGCTCCCCGCAAAGGGGCCACCTTCATTTACTATAAGGGAAACTGCCACTCAAAGGGCCGAAGTGATCCTACTTGGCGTTAGTATTGCTGAGTCCCATTTACACAGGGAGACACTGGAGCTCCGAGGCCAAGCGGATTGTCTAGGTCCCACAGAAGAGTGTGGTGTGGCAGGGGGGATCCTGGCAAAACCTTGGAAAGACCCCTCTAAGCCTCTCCCTTCTATATCAATTAGATTTTCAGAAGGACTTCCCATTCATAGGTGTGCCGGGAAAATCTTCAGCAGGTGAGAAAAGAAAAAGCAATTCAGGGACATTTGGGGCAGTTCAGGGCAAGGTGGGTGATAGGGCCCCTCATTGCCCTTCCATGCCCAGTGTCATGGACTCTGCCCCTCCCTGTCCTGGGCCTGTGCGAGGAAGGAGGGGGAGGAGGAGTCTGTCTTGGCAGCCCTTGGGAGGGAATGGAGGAGGGGAGCCCGACTGAGGGGCTCCTCTGCAGGGGGCCGCATCATGAAGGAGGGCTTCTTCCTCCCCCTCCCTTCTTCCCTCCCTCATCATCTGCCCCGCCTTGCCCCATGCCCAGCATTCTCCCAGCAGGGTCTGGGGGGATGGCAGCAATTTTGAGGGTGAGCCTAAGAGTATACAATATGGTGGCAGAGCATCAGCATGTGAGAGAGGCCGTGTGTGTGTGTGTGTGTGTGTGTGTGTGTGTGTGTGTGTGTGTGTATCCTGTCCTTGCTGGAGTCCTTTCCAGGCTTCTTTACTGTAGATTCCCAAAACTCTATGAAGCCCGCTACCCACAACACACACTCCCCAGAGACAGTTGGTCTCCAGTCACCCCTCCTCAGCCCCTGTATGTGCGCACTGTGTTTGTGAACGTGTGCACGTATGTGTGGGGGGATGCGCTTGAGGTTGGACAGGAACCACAGAGACATGGTCTCCCCCACAGACTGGGAGCCCCTGAGGTAGAGACCAAGCTCCTTCTCTAAATCCTGTGCCTGGGCTGGAGCAGGTGCTCTGTAAACATTCAGTTGAGCTGAGACTGATGGGAGTGTGGGTGGGAGGGGGGCTGACCTCTCCTTGGGGCGAGAAGGGTGTCCTCAGAGCCATCACTTCCATTCATTGCCTAGAGGATAGGGCAAAACCCTCCTTACCTGCCCTGTCCCCTCCCTTCTACTCCTTAAGTTTTATTCATTTAAAAAAAGTTTCATTTAAGAAGTTACAGGCCGGGCGCAGTGGCTCATGCCTGTAATCCCAGCTCTCAGGGAGGCAGAGGCGGGAGGATAGCTTGAGCCCAGGAGTTCGAGACCTGCCTGGGTAATATAGCAAGACCCCGTTCTCCACAAAAAGGAAAAAAAAAAAAAAGACAAAAAAAAAAAAAAAGTTACAAAAGTGCTACATACTTGCTGTAAAATTCAAATATATACCAGGTGCAGTGGCTCACGCCTGTAATCCCAGCACTCTGGGAGACTGAGGTGGGAGGGGAGGGATCACCTGAGGTCAGGAGTTCCAGACCAGCCTGGGCAACATGGTGAAACCCCGTCTCTACTAAAAATACAATGAAAATTAGCATGGTGGCGGGCGCCTGTAATTCCAGCTACTCGGGAGGATGAGGCAGGAGAACCCAGGAGGAGGCAGAGTGAGCTGAGATCGTGCCATTGCCCTCTAGCCTGGGCGACAAAAGTGAAACTCTGTCTCAAAAATAAATAAATAAATTCAAATATGGAAGCCTATAGAATATAAAGTATTCTCCCATCAGAGGTAACTGATTGGTGTGCTTCCTTCAGAGTCTTTAAGCATTAAAAAAATACAAATAAAATTTTTTTTTTGTTAATAAAATACAAATGGGAGCTTACAAATAGTTTTTCAACTTGTTTTTCCATCATGCCCATCTGTATACACAGAGTGATCTCATTTTCAGGGGCTGCAGAGCATCTGTCCTCTGTGTGGCTGAACTCTAACTTGCTTAACTTTTCTTATCAAGGGGCATCTGGGCAGTCTCTGATTTTTCATCGTCATAGATAACTCTGGGACAAGGATGCTGGTAGGAGCACCTTTGTGCTCCTGTGAGTGAGCTTCTGTAGGACTGCTCCTCCAGAACAGCTGTGCCAGCGGGTGTGTGCATTAAACCTCCTGAGAGCTGCTGCTCAGTGGGTTGTACTTCTGCCACCACCTTTAGAGGAGGGCGTCCTCCCTTCTGTCCCGGTGATATGATCCTGGGGGCAGCGTCCACCTGTTCAGGAAGCCCTTTCTTAAGTCTGATCCAAGTCCCCTCAGATGGAATCTGAGCTGTTCTTTTCCCAAATCCCCTGGGCAGGGTCCTCTTCTTTGGGGTGGCTCTCAGCTGGCTGGGTGGTCTGGGAAAAGCTGCTCTTTTAGAGGTGTGTGTGCGTGTGTGTGTGTGTGTGTGTGTGTGTTGGAGGGAAGGGAGCATTCTTCTCCTCTCCTTGTGGGAAGTTTCCTGCAGAAAAGAGAAAATTCTGGAAAGGACCAAGGAAGCTCTGGAAAATTAGCACCGGTGTTTCCTGAGAGTTGGGGATGGTGGTCCTAGGACACTTCCTGCCTCCCAGGTCTTCATGTCTGGATAGTACATGAAGCCTTCTCAGCTAGAACTTTCTAGACATTTCAAAGCACTTCTCACAGACATGCAAAGGCTTCCTTTGGGAAGGGAGGAGGGTACTGTGGCTTTCGCAATGCCTGGGGGAGGGTGGGTGGGAGTGGAAGGCAGAGCTTGAGGGCCAGAGAGGACCCAGGTGTCCCTCCTTAGTTGACTCTGGTGTTGGTTGTCAGTTCCACTCACTGCCCCTGTGGTCGGGCTTGAAGACTGTGTGGTGGTCACTCTGTGTGTGTGTGTGTGTGTGTGTGTGTGTGTGTGTGTCTCCACACTCATCTCCTCTATGGAATTATTTTATTGAGACTAAAAGGGTCAGAGGAGTCAACTTTAACCCTCTGTGGGTTCACCTGATCCGCAGAGCTCTGCATTCTGAACCAAAAGCCAGCCAATAGATCTAATCAAAGCTAGAGCCTTCAGGGCAGCACCCAGTTCCTTCCCAAGGCCGTTGCTTATCTCTGCACTCTGAGCACCCATTTACACAGCAAACCCTTGCTGAACACCCAGGCCCAAGACCTACATCTCATGAATGTGTTGTGTATGCATCTAGGGATGGACAAGAGCTGAACCCACACAATGAGATAAGTGCTTTGATTGAGGAAGCAGCAGCAGGAGAAATTGCTGATTAGAAACTCACTCACTGCGGTCTGATGCCTATTACCTCAATTACCCCTAATTGACACCGCTCCTGGCTCTCTGACAAGCCAGGGGAAGTCCCAGGTCCATGAGGCAAAGCCCTCCTGGTTTTCACCCGGAGCCAGAAGGCAGGATTTGAACCCAGGACTGTCTGACTGCAAAGCCCTTGGCCTCTGCACCATCTGCCTCAGATAACAGCACTAGTAGATTGGAGAGAGTCAGATCCTTGATACACTTTTGGTGAATGAATGAGTGAATGATTGAATGCCTGAATTGCAAGTGTCTATTTCACGTGTGGCTTTTCCTTGAGGCTGTGAGCATCTCTTGATGGCACAGGGTATACCTTCTCCGTGTTTGAAGTCCCAGTCTGGAACAGAGGAGGGGCCTGGTGAATAAATGAATGTGTAAATGAATGACGAAGCCATCAGTTAGTTCCGCTTTGGTAAAGCTTCCTGACGTTCCACTGATACGTTTTGGAAGGAAATCAGACTGTAGCATTAGAAGCCATCCCCTCCGTGAGGCTTGGCACTGTCAGGATTTTCCAGTCTCACCTGGACTGGGCAGTGCAGTGGAGTGGAGGCAGGGCAAAGCCTGGCCCAGGCTAGGATGCCTTGCACCCACCCGTGTCCTGTGTCTTGAGAGCTGGGAGGGGGAGGCCTGGGCAGGGATGCCTCTGGGCCCTCAGGGGACCTTAAGAGGCCATTGTTTCTATTTCCCTGCTCCATGCCAGCTCTCACTCATCCTTTGCCCCCTCCCCGGGCAGGTGTGCAGGACCTCGTGGGGAATGATCAGCCTCTAGCACAGTGCCTGGCAGTCAGTGGGCTCGCAAGAAATGTTAAGGGAAAATCAAATGAAAGGAATAGAGATACCAGGGAAGAATGTTCCATAATCAGGCTACTCGCATGGGGAAGCTTTCCCTCCAGTCATACTGCAGAGGCTACAGAAGGCTTCTGCCCATCAGGTCTGAATGACTGGCTTTGGGGAACACAGTGTCTGAGAGACCCCCAAACAGCACCCCCCCACCCTGAGGAACTGCTCATTGAGTGGGTCCCTTGCAGATATTTTTTTCTTTTTTTCTGTTTTTTTTTTTTTGAGACGGAGTCTCACCCTGTTGCCCAGGCTGGAGTGCAGTGGCTGGATCTCAGCTCACTGCAAGCTCCGCCTCCCGGGTTTACGCCATTCTCCTGCCTCAGCCTCTCGAGTAGCTGGGACTACAGGTGCCCGCCACCATACCTGGCTAGTTTTTTGTATTTTTTTTAGTAGAGACGAGGTTTCACCGTGTTAGCCAGGATGGTCTCGATCTCCTGACCTCGTGATCCACCCACCTCGGCCTCCCAAAATGCTGGGATTGCAGGCTTGAGCCACCGTGCCCGGCCCGTTTGTTTGTTTTTGAGACGGAGTCTCACTCTATTGCCCAGGCTGGAGTGCAGTGG
>NC_045449.1:44573408-44605072 GCF_002776525.5 Piliocolobus tephrosceles | reverse complement strand
TGCCTCCCGGGTTCAAGCGATTTTCCTGCCTCAGCCTCCCGAGTAGCTGGGACTACAGGCATGCGCCACCACGCCCAGTTAATTTTTGTACTTTTAGTAGTAGAGACAGGGTTTCACCATGTTGGCCAGAATGGTCTTGATCTCTTGACCTCATAATCCGCCCGCCTTGGCCTCCCAAAGTGCTATGATTACAGGCATGGGCCACCACACCTGGTCTCTTTTTTTTCTTTTTAGTTTTTTTTTTTTTGAGATGGAATCTCACTCTGTTACCCAGGCTGGAGTGCAGTGGTGTGATCACAGCTCACTGCAGCCTCGACCTCTTGGGCTCAGGTGATCCTCCCACTTCAGCCTCCCAAGTAGCTGGAACTACAGGCATGCACCACCACTGAGCTCAAACAATCTGCTGGCCTTGGCCTCCCAAAGTGATGGGATTACAAGCATGAGCCACCATGTCTGCCTTTTTTCTTAAAGACAGGGTCTTGCTCTGTCACCCAGGCTGGAGTACAGTGGTACCATCATGACTCACTACAGCCTCAAACTCCCAGGCTCAAGCAATCCTCTCACCTCAGCCTCCCCAGTAGCTGGGACTATAGGCATGTGGCCACCACACCTGGCTTATTTGATTCTATTTTATTTTATTTCTTACAGAGATGGGGTCTCCCTGTGTTGCCCAGGCTGGTCTTAAACACCTGGGCTCAAGTGATCCTCCTGCAGTGGCCTCATAAAGTGCATGGGATTATAGGCATGAGCTGCTGCACCCAGTCACGATTCTTAAACTTCTTAGAATCTTGACAAACTTTGATGTGGAGAGCATGTATAAAATGCAGGTTCCTGGGCCCAGTGAGTTAGAGTGGGGAGGCTGTGGGAATCTGCATTTTGAACAAGGGTTCCTCTAATACTGAGGCAGGCAGGTGATACATGGCGTATATTTTGAGACACAAAACCTCAGTGACTATGTCCCTGAATGCTAGAAAGGACATTGAGAGGATATCTGGTCTTTTTCTCCCCAAGAAGAGTTGGGTTTTGTTTTTAGGGAAGAAGATTCATGGAGTTGGAGAAACCTCAGGGGCTTGGGTTTGGTCCATTATAACCCACTGCACCCGTGCTGAGCACCCACTCTGGACCAGCATCACAGCAAGCCCTGGGGGAGGAATGGGGAGAGGCAGGGAGGAGAAGGGGGCAGCTCTCTGCCCAGAGAGGGGAAAAGGGTCCAGGTGACAAAGTGAGAATGTTCTAAGAGACCTGGCCTTGCTGTGTCCCTGGGCCCATCTTGGGACTCATCAAGCTTAGCTTTGGCCACCAAGATTCTTTCATTTCTACAGTATTAAGTCTTTCTTCCTGTAAAGGATTTTCGTATAGAGGTAATGCTAGTGTCTGAGGCTTTCCTTGGGTCTGACACAGTCTAGAGACCCAGGAAGCAGGGGGAATCCATGAAGATAGTGAGACAGTGCCCTCGTCTTGAGCCCCCCACCCCTGCCCCCCTCCACCCACGGGAAGATGAGGGGGTGCATCCCAGACTGAGATCCATTCTCTCCATTTTTCTTTAGAGGATACTTCAGTCCTGCCTCACGGTCATCTATTTCATTTTAACCACTGGGGAAGGGCTTCTTGATCTTTTACTTCAAGCTTTCCTCCTGATGAGGAAGGCATCTATCTATCTTCCTTCTCAAACAGGGGAAGGAAAGAGGTCTGACCCAGATCTCCTCCTGCTTCTGAAGTCTATTAAAAATGTCTCCAATTGAGATGACATATATAAAGGAAAACAATGTTGTCCCCGGCCGGGCGCGGTGGCTCACACCTGCAATCCTAGCACTTTGGGAGGCCGAAGCGGGTGGATTGCCTTAGCTCAGGAGTTTGAGACCAGCCTGGGCAACACGGTGAAACCCCGTCTCTACTAAAATACAAAAAAAAAATTAGCTGGGCATGGTGGTGTGTGCCTGTAATCCCAGTTACTTGGGAGGCTGAGGCAGGAGAATTGCTTGAAACCGGGAGGTGGAGGTTGCAGCGAGCCGAGATTGTGCCTGGGTGACAGAGCAAGACTCCAACTCAAAAAAAAAAAAAAGTCGTCCCCCCCAACCCCCCACATTCAGTCTAGTCACATTCTTCCCTGGTCAGAGAAGCTCCCAGTTCCCATCCTGCTTCCTCCCTCATGTGCTTCTTAGCCTTCTGTCCTACCGCTCCCCTCCCATTCCCATCCCCTGTGGAATGGTGAAATGCAGGGAACCTCCTGTTCCTGCTGACACCCTCTCCTCGAACTCTAGGCTGCTGGTGGGGGGTGTGCAGGAAGACCAGTTTTTCCAGCCCTGAGACCAAGGAGAGACCTGCCTGCCCCCAGGGGCTCTTCCAAACCCAGTCAGAAGGCAACCTGGGCCTCCGAGGAATGCGGCAGATCCAGCTCTTGCAGCTGCACCACCAACAGAGGGAGGTCGGAGGTGGCCAGAGTCCCAGGCCAGCAGGTCCAAGGACGTTTCCTCCCACTCAGGCCAGGAACCAGTACCAGCAGCATCTACCCCTTTCTGGTCCCCTCCTCTACTTGTTCAGAGGCTCTGAGACCTTTCCGATCCATTTGACTTGGCCAGGCCACCCCTTCTTTCCTTGGTGGTAGTGATGGGGGGTCTTCAGGTTGGCAGGCTCTGCTCTTCCACACTTCCTTCTCCAACCAGCACCTTCTCCTCCTCCTTCCCCCTTACTGTCCCGCCTGACATCTGCCTCCAGGAGGCCTTCTCGGATTGAGGGATCACTGTGCCCTCCAGATTGTAGGCATCCCAGGATCAGTGCCCCTGCCTATTTCAGTCACTGCCATATGCCTAGGGCCTGGCACATATCCTGGCTTTGTCATGTCCAGTAAGTTACACCCACATGCCTGCCAGAGCACTGAACTGGATGCATGGAGATGCATACATCTTGCAGAGGCATGGGCTGGCTGAAGAGCCAGGCTCCCTGTATCCCGCATGGATATGGCTCATTGGTACCCTGCTCGTCCCTGCCAGCCCAGGATGTGGAAAGAGACGTGGGGGAAACCCTCCTCATTCCCTGTTCCCCATCCTACCTCTGACCCAGGATACACAGAACCACTGCCCTCTGCTCTTTCCCGTTGTTCCCGGGAGCTCTCTCCTCCGCGAGGCTTTCCTGGAACCCGATTGGTGAAGACTGTTTCTTCTGAGCTGTTTTCTCTGAGATGTCACCATAGGTGGCTATGAGTCAAGTGCCCCCACCAACCATTCCTGCTCTGCCTGGGGCCTTGCAGTCCCTTCTGGTGGATGAATGGATCAGTCTGAATCTTGGGGTCCCTTTGGGGTAAGTGGGAGGTGCAGCAGCCAGTGCAGGGGGAGGAGGAGGGCAGAGGCAAACGCTGGATTCATACAAGGCCAAGACCCACTCAGTTTGCAAGAGTCTAGTCCAGTTCACAGCATATGTGTTTCTCCAGACAAAGTCTCCCCACTAGAGTAATATTAATAACACTTACACCTGCCACTTATTGAGCACTTACTTTACGCCAGGCCTTGTGCTAAGAACTTTACGTGGCATTTCATTTAATCTTCACAACAATCTTATGTGGTAGGTGCTGTTATTGTTCCCGTTTTACAGATGAACGAACTGAGGCCATTAGCTCATGATTTGAAGGAGAAAACAGTCTTATTTTCTTTTATTTTTTTTGGAGATGGGGTCTTATTATGTTGTGCAGGCTGGTCTCAAATTCCTCGGCTCAAGTGATCCTCCTGACTTGCCCCTTAAGGTGCTGGGATTATAGATGTGAGCCGCCACATCCAGCCCTCAGTCTTTTTTTTTTTTTTTTTTTTGCCCAAGTGTCTGGCACGGTCCTGCGCACCCGGTGCTGTGTGTGGGAACCTGCAGATGTTCACCTGACATGTAGTCTGCTTAGGGGAGTGGAGGACTCCACGTAGAGAGGTAGGCCTAGGCCTCCTCTCAGTTCCAAGGAATCTGTAATCCAAAAGAGCTGGCGCCAGACTGGAGACTGCCCTACCCTCTGCTCATTTCCTAAGGATTCAGGATGGTAGGCCGGGCGCGGTGGCTCACGCCTGTAATCCCAGCATTTTGGGAGGCCAAGGCAGGCAGATCACCTGAGGTCAGGAGTTTGAGACTAGCCTGGCCAACAAGACAAAACCCCATCTCTACTAAAAACACAAAAATTCGCTGGGCATAGTGGCGCATGCCTGTAATCCCAGCTACTCCGGAGGCTGAGGCAGGAGAACCGCTTGAACCCAGGAGATGGAAGTTGCAGTGAGCTGAGATTGCTCCATTGCACTCCAGTCTGGACAACAGAGACTCCATCTCAAAAAAAAAAAAAAAAGGAATTCAGGAGGGAGAAAAACATAGCAGGAAGAACTTTTGGACAAAGCTCAGTGAAGCCTCTTGTGGCCTTGGCACCTAACTCTGTGCCTGCGCGGCCAGGCTGTGTGCGTGTGTGTGTGTGCGCGTGTGGGTGAACAGGTGTGCACAGGCTCTTGGCACGGGTGGGGGATGGATGGGTGACCTGCCCGGCCCTGGATGCCTTGCCTCAGATCCCTGTGTCAGGTCTCTCTCCTGAGCCCTGGGGGAGTCCCTGGTGGGTGGGGCTGCTGTCAGGCCTGTGTTGTGATGTTCTGGGCGGGAGGGCGGGTACAGCACAGGCCCTGACCTGGTTGGGCAGGTTGGCCCACCCTGAGTGGCACCTGTGACCAGGCGCCAACCCCACCCACTGCCCTTTGAAGTCATCCAGCCTGCACTCAAGGCCCAGCCCCTCTTCTAGGTCACATCCCTAAAAAGAATTGGGGTCCTCTCAGAAGATAGCTCCTCCTGCCCAGGGCTGGTTCCAGTGGGGGTGGGGCAGGCCTGGCTCCAGGAGGTCCCAGCCCCCTCCCCCATCACCAGTCACTTTGGAGCTTTGACGTGGCCTCCGCAGGGACTGGCAGAGGCCCAGGTGAAGGGGGCTGAGTGAGGGGTGGGGATTGGCAAGGGGCTGAAGGGCTGATGGAGGGAGAGGGCTTAAAGAAGCTCAGTGACAGGCAAGGGGTTCCACCAGGGTGGTGGGGACTTGTTGAGGAAGCTCCCTGTCCCTTTCTGAATGGCCCATCGGCAGGAGGTGGCTTGGGGTGTTTTAGTCCCCACCATCTTCACACAGGCATCCCGCACCCCCACCCCACGCAATGCTCTGTGGCTGGCGTTTCTGTCTTGTGTAAAGTGTTGGGCAATCGCAGCTCTAAGACAGCCCCAGCACCTTCGCTGGATCTTCACCCCTCCTTGGCAGGTCTACAGCCAGCAGCCCCTGCATCTACGCAGCACGGGCTGGGTTAGCAAAAAAAGCCACCCGACTCCTGGCCTAACTTAGCACTCGCAGAGCCCTGGCCATACCCGGCTCCAAAGCCGGGTCTCTCTCCTCAGCACAGCTCAGGCCAGAGCTACAGGCTCCTCGATCCTTTCCCTATCCGCCCCGCCCGGCTTTGAGCCGACCTCTAATCCTCAGGGAGCCTCCTCGGAAAACCATTAGGCAGCCGGGCCCTCCCCCCAGCCAGCTCCGGGGACGACGCCGCCCCCGCCCAGCAGTGCCGGGCGCCGGGCCCAAGCCGACCCCCTGATTTGGCTGTGCCGCCTGATTTCTACCGCAGGCAGATGTCTTCGGAGACCCCGGGCCTCTAGGCTGGTCCCGCGTTGCTACCCCGGGGCCCCAAATGCCTGAGAGAGGTGGAAGAACCCTTACACCTAGGCTTGGGCCCCGTCACTGCCTACTCTAGTCCCGCCAGTTTTGGGGTAGCCGGGGAACCCGCTGGTCTCCTGTTCCCGCTGGGAGTGGGGTCGGGGTCTCGAGGGGGGCGTGGCGTCCCCTCCAGGCTGGGTCCCGCCCTGCCCTGTCCTTGAATCCAAGGCGGGAGCAGTGCCATCGCGCTGCCCAGGCCAGCACCCGACCCTTCCTCCCCCTCTCTGGCCGCCTCCCTTCTCCATCCAGGCTGGCCTCCTCCTCCTCCTCCAGGAAGCCCGCTCTGAGGGCCACACCTCCTTCCCTCCTGGGGTAGCTCCTGTTTCTGCCCACTGTGGCGTCCCCCAACCAACAGAGTCCCAGAGAGAGGGTTTGTGTTGTGGCTTTGGGCAAGCCACTTGACCTGTCCGAGGGGGCTTGCCCAGCTGTAACTGGGGCTATTAACCCCACCTTTCGAGTCAGGGTATTAGAGGAGATTGGCCCAGGGAGTGTTTGGTGACCTTATGATGTAGCCACGAAGGGTGGGGACCTGTCTCTTCCTTCAAACTTGTAGGGACTCCTGTCACTTTCCTCCCTGTGCCCGCAGGGTCCTGCCAGGGAGAGGAGAGAGGACCTGGAGTGACCTCTCTGTCTCACAGGCCATGCCAGGCCCAGGAAGTGGGAGTCCTCACAGGCCAAGAAGAGGAAGGGCAACAGGGGATTGGGGGTTAGACTGGGAAGGGGGGCCCTGTGTGCTGATTCTCCCCAGAGGTCTAGGTTGACAGAGCATGAGACTGGAGTGGAAGAATTCCAATGAGAGGCAGGAAAGTGGCCAAAAAGACCCTTCCGGAGGGCCTCTTTGACCCTCCTCTCCTTATTTAGGGTTCCTGGGGAGAGGAGAACTTCTCCCACTGGCGGTGGTGGGTGTCTCAGCCTCCCTGTCACCGATTAGCAGCTTTGGAGGGTCCTCCCCCGCAATTAGGTCCAGGTGACCATGGAAGTGACACCTCTCTGATGGTCCAAATCATTCACTCTGGGAGTGGACAATGAAAATTATGACTTGACAATTGCTGGGCAGGCTGAAAGTTTAGAACACACACAATGGAGTGAACCATCTTCTAATCAAGATGGAAGACAGAAGTGACAATTGGAATATTTATTGCATGAAGCAATATATGTAATTTATGCTGAATTTCGTTTTTCTTCTCATGAAATCCCAGTCTTTTCCAGGCAAGCCTGTTGGTGTATGCTTAACAATAAGTTTCCATTTGTCGTTGCTTGCCACGTACCAGGGACTGTGCAAAGCACTTTACTCCTTTAGTTTGTTTAGTTTCCACATCTCCACATCTCATTTATTCAAGATTAATGCAAGGAAATATTTATTGAGCATCTACTATATGCCAGGCATTATTCTAGATATTGGGACTAGAGATACAGGGACACACACACAGACACACACACACACATACACAGAATCAGACGAAATCTCTGCCTTTTTGGAGTTTACATTCTAATGAAGGAGAAAGAAAAGAAACAAGAAAACAGATATTTAATGTCAGGTAGTGATAAATGCCCTGAAGGAACCTGAAGCATTATGAAGGGGCAGAGAGTGACTGGGAGGGCCTCCTGGAGGTGGCATTTGAGCAGAGGCCTGAATGAAATGAGGGATCAGTCATTTGAATATTGGGACCCAGCAATTCAGCCAAGAGGAATGGCCCTGAGATGGGTTTGCTTCACTAGGCACGTTGCACAGCAAGAAAGCCAGTGTGTGAGAGCAGAGAGGGCTTAGGAGACTGCCAGTGGCAGAAGGCTTGGTGGGATGCGGGGAGCAGTAGAGGAGTCCATGAGGAAGGTACTATTGTTAAATCCATTTTTGCAGATGGGGAAACTGAGGTATAGAGCAGTTAAGTGCAGAGACTGGATACAAACCGGGTGGCCTACATTAAGCCTGGGCACCTGATCATTTTGTGTGTGTGTGTGTGTGTGTGTGTGTGTATGTGTGTGTGTGTGTAGTATTTACACAGCACAGGGATGGGAGCAGGGCTGGGTCTCTGGGCCAGCTCTCCAGAGGCTCTGGTACTTTCAGATTTGGTAAGTGTACTGCAATGAAAATAGAAAGGACTGGGCATGGTGGCTCCCACCTATAATCCAAGCACTTTGGGAGGCTGAGGTGGGAGGATTACTTGAGCCCAGGAGTCTGAGACCAGCCTGGGCAACACAGGAAGATCCCCCCTACCCCACCTCTACAGAAAAATACAAATATTAGTGGGGCATTGTGGTGTGTGCCTATAGTCCCAGCTACTTGGGAGGGTGAGGTGGGAGAACTGCTTGAGCCTGGGAGGTTGAGGCTGCAGTGAGCCATGACTGCACCACTGCACTCCAGCCCAAGCAACAGAGTGAGACCATCTGAAAGAGAAAGAGGAAAGAAAGAGTAAAAGGAAAAAGAAAGAGGAAAGACAGAGAGAGATAAAAGAAAGAAGAAAAAGAAAGACTTCTGAACACAGTACAAATCCCCACGTTTGACTCACATTGGTGGAAACCACCCTTCCTTACTATATGCCCCAGCACCTTGCACAGAGGAGGGCATATAGTAATTGCTCAAGAAATGTTTGCGGAATGAATGGAAGACTATTAGTTAAGAAGCAAGCAGAATGATGTTCTAGTGAGGCCACCAGTTTCTATGAAGGATATTAAGATTTTTGCTGTGGGAGGGATCCTTAGAAACCTAAATTGAACCCCATTGATTGGTGGATAAGGAAACTGGGGCTCGGAGTGATGGCAGATGGTGAATGCTGCTGTGTGGGAGAATGCTGGGGTGTGCCAGCCTCTTTTTTGATACTCCCTGGAGTTGGAACTGCCAAGAGCTCTTCTCTGGGTAGGAGCAAAGGCTCAGATCCACTGGAATTGGGAACAGTGAGGCTTGAAGGAAACCTTGATTATCCCCAACGTGAAAAAATCAGAAACAAATGGGGCATATGGGAGTCAGGGATGGAGAACTTGGTCTCAGATGAAGCTTGTATTGGCAAGGGAAGGGAAGAAATGATGGTCAGGTCAGCCCCAAGGAACAGTTACCAGAATCTTCCTCAACACTCTTTCCCACCTCTTGTACTCTCTCCACCCTAGACCTCCTCCTCTCCCTTCTTGTTTTCTCAGCCTGAGCTTCTCAAATGGAGGCACTAGTGAGCCCTGAGCACACAGGATGTACCAGAGGATGACCAAAGCCATTGTGTATCTTTCTGGTATGTCTATTTGACCTAAAGATTTTGTTTTTGAGACAGGATCTCACTCTGTCACCCAGGCTGGGGTGCAGTGGCAGGAACACGGCTCACTGCAGCCTCGACCCCCTGGGCTCAAGCAATCCTCCCACCTCAGCCTCCCTAGTAGCTGGGACCACGAGCATGTGCCACCACGCCTAGCTAATTTTTGTATTTTTTGTAGAGATGGGATTTCCCTATGTTGCCCAGGCTGGTCTCAAACTCCAGACTTCAAGTGATCCTTCTGCCTTGGGCTCCCAAAGTGCTGGGATGTATTTTTGAAGAAAAAATAAGAGATTCAACTAGAATATGTTTTAGAATGTCTGCTTTATAGTAAGCAGATTTGGAGATCATATGAAGTAAAATGTGCATGTATATAATATAAAACAGAGCCTGAAATGAAAGAATTTGTGAGTGAGTTGCTTTGGGTGGCATCTCCCTGCCCAACTTCTCCCTAGCCCCTGCTCTTACAGGAATCCCAGGTGAAACTTTGAGAAACCCTGTTTGCCCATAGCCCACAGGGATTTTTTTCTCCTGTCATTTGGAGACGGGGTCCATGCCAGAATGACTGTAGGTCAGACATGGGTCAGTGGGGAGGGGGAAGGACTCTCAGGAAGGGCCAGAGCCTAGGCAAAAGATCATGGGCCCCACCCTTGGTGACAAGCTGGAAGGGCCCTCCCAGGATGGGAACAAGGTAGGGAGTGTTGGTTTCTAGGTAAAGGTGTTTGGAGCTTGGCGCTTCCTGGCGGCGGCGGAAGGGGATGAGTGTGTGTCCACGGGCATTGGGCGGTGGCAGGTTTCAGCAGGAGGAGGCCTGAGCTGCTGGCACGGGCTGGCCCTGGCACCCGATGCTCCGCACCCAAGGCCTGCTGTGGACTCAGTCTGCACGCCATCAGCATGCCACCAGGGAGAGAGGCCCAGGCGCCAGTCAGAGGGGTGGCAAGAAAGGAGGGCTGAGGTGGAGGGAGGAGGGAAGTCGCTGGTTGAGTGCAGGGCAGGGACACTGGAAGGATCAGTCCTGGAGACAGAGGTGGGAGGGGAGGGTAGTGTCGCCAACCCGGGCTTGGGTGGGGCTAGGCAGGCTCTGAGGCATGTGGAACCTGCCTGAGGTTTCTCTGGTCTTGGAGAGGGTATCCTCTCCTGGCAGAAGGAGCTTACTGAGGAAAGGACTTTCTGATCCCTAAGGTGGAGGGACTGGGACTGTGAGCATCTCATTCCTCAGCCATTTGAAAATAGGATGGTGTGGGCTGGAGAGAAGGACAACAGACTTTGTCTAACGACACCAACATTCCCCAGAGTTTTTTTTTTTTTTTTTTTTTTTTGGTGACAGGGTCTTCCTCCGCTGCCCAGGCTGGAGTGCAGTGGTACAATCACGTGATCATAGCTCACTGCAGCCTTAACCTCCTTGGGCTCAAGAAATCCTCCTGCTTCAGCTTCACAAGTAGCTGGGATTACAGGCGTGTGTCACCATGCCCAGCTAATTTTTAAAAATATTTTTTGTAGAGATGGGATCTCACTGTGTTGCCCAGGCTGGTCTCCAACTCCTGGCCTCAAGTGATCCTCCCACCTTGACCTCTCAAAGTACTGAAATTATAGGTGCAAGCTATCATACCTGACCCTGGACTCTTACTTGGTACCAGCCAGTGCTCTAAGAGATTTACCCGGATTAACTCGTTTAATCCTCAAAATAAAACCATGAGGTAGGTACTTTCATTATGTCCCATCTTATAGATGAGGACACAGACATGGAGGAGTTAAGTCCCTGTTCTATTGGGAATTCAGACATCTGTTCCAGATGGCGCCCAAGAATCTGTAATGGAGTCAGGCAAAGACATAAACAGAAAGTCCACTCATTCATTCATTCATTCAACAGCTATTGACTCAAGTAGCTCTGTATGCTAGGCACCACTATGCAAACAGCTTACAGGATGGACTGCAGTCCTCACAGTGATCTTCAAAGGTAGAGTTCCGTCTTCATAGATGAAGAAACTGAGGCTCACAGAGGTTACATAATAGCTCAGGGTTATGTAATGGTATGTTGTGGTCACAGAGCAAGTAAGTGGCAGAACTAGAATTCATACCCAGGTCGTCGTGACTCTTTGGGCCTAGGAAGAGCCCTTCATGATAGTGAAGAGAAGCCCACACATCAACTAGGAATTGTGCCAGAAAATGGAAGGTAGAGAGTGTTTCTAAGAAAAATCCAGGGACTCTCCTGCATTCCTCCCTTCCTATATGTGCTCAGCTCTCTGGAAGCCAGGTCTACAACCCTACCAGGAGGGGGCACTCTGCTTAGCCAGGGCAAACCAGAAAGGAGCAAAGGCAAGTACCTGGACCCAGGGAGGCAGGTGCCATTGGGAGGAGCAGGGATTATTATTGTTATTCATTTGAGACAGGGTTTTGTCCTGTTGCCCAGGCTGGAGTGCAGTGGTGGGATCATGGCTCACTGCAGCCTCAACCTGTCAGGCTCAAGTGATCCTTCCACCTTAGCCCCCCAGGTAGCTGGGACCGCAGGTGTGCACCACCACACTTGGCTAATTTTTTTTATTTTGTAGAGATGGGGGTCTCCCTATGTTGCCCAGGTTGGTCTCAAACTCCTGGGCTCAAGCGATCCTCCTGCCTCAGCCTCCCAAAGTGCTGGGATTACAGTTATGAGCCACTGTGCCTGGTGGGATTATTATATATAAAAAAAAAATCAACTTGTTGGTAGAGCAGGATGAAGTCCATTCAGCATATTGCTCCTTCTTCCCCTCACCCCTTCTTCCCCAGGATGCCCTGGACTTCCCCCGCAGGGCTTGGTTGCCTCTGCCCTCCATCTCTCGAGCCCCTTGCCTCCAGCTCTGTCCTGCTTCTCCCTCCAGGAGCAGGCCCCACCTGGTCCCACAGGTTATCACACCACACCAGGTGCCTTCCCTTCCTTCTCAGAACCCACCCAGTGGCTCATCTCCCCCTCAGGGCTAGCCCCACCCTCCACGGGGTTCCTGGAGTGGAATTTTCCCTAAGGGAGGAGTTGCTGATTGCAACAGGATTGGGCCTTGGGTAGGTTTGGGATTTGGGGTGAAAGGTGACCTGGGAAAGTTCTTAAGGGCCATCCCCGGGGGTAGGAATGGCTTAGCCCTGAGGTAAGAGAGAGAAAGAATGGGGAAGGGGACATGGGATTGGGAGGTGTTCCCCCCTCCCACCGCAGAGCTAGCCAGGTTGGGGCACCCGGATGCCCTTCACCTTCTCCCCAGCCCTCAGGCAGGAACTGGGGCCCTCATCAACCTACTCTTTGGCTGGGCACTGAGGCTCCTGCCTCAGGCCCTAAGGCTCGATAGCCCTCTTCTACTTCTCTTTCAGTGAAATCCCTCCCTCCCCAAGAGGGAAACCAAGGGGAATTTCACACTACCCCTTTCTAAACCACAGAACCTCAGAATTCCCTACCCAGCAGCCCTGAGCCCGCTGTCAGAGTCTGCGCCAGCTTTTCCCTTCACTCTGCCTTCCACTGAAACTCTTAGGCCCCAGGGTGGCTGTTGGGGTGAGGGGTGAGATAGGGGAGTGGAGGTTGTGTGGGAAGGATGGACCATGGATGGTGGGCTAGGACACCCAACTCCAAGTGCGTGAGTGCATCTACCTGGTGTAGGACATAGAAGACAGGGTTACAGAGGCTGGGGACCTCCATGCCCGCTCTTGCCCTGGCTGACTCGCCATCAGCACTCCTGTTCCACCTCCTGGAACCTCCAAACCCCAGGAGATGTTCATCTCCATATTGCCTGTTGATCAGCTGTGGAGACAGAGGCCCTAGGGAAGGGGAAGGTGAGAGGCAATTGTTCTCCAAGTCCCACCAGCAGGCCTCCTGTGACAGTCCCAGCTTTCAAGACTCTTTCTGGAGCAAGCATTGAAGGGGTGAGTTTGGCGTGGAGTTGGAGAGGTGAGGCATAGGGTCTCTTCTGCCTTCTTTCACCAGCATGCTCGGAGTTGTGGCCCTACAGGGACCTGGTGAACTCAGCTGCCTTTACGAGGTGACGTTGCTTTGCCTTAAATAGTCCCCTAGCCTCTCCCAAAGATCCCTCCTTACTCTTCCCAAGAACGTCCCAATTCCTTTCCCACTTGTGCCACTCATTTTCAAGAGAGGAGATGGCCCAGCCCCCTTCTCTTCCTCACCTCCCTCCCCCAAACTATGTGACCCTCAGCACCCAGGGCTCAGGGGGCTGGCAGAGATGGAAAGGAGGCAAACCCAAGCCAGCTTCTGGGGTCCTACGGGGAGGAAGGGCATGTAAATCTTGCCTCACCCTCTTCCCTCCCAGCCCTGCTGTCAGCTGGCCAGCCCCATCCCTGGAGCCAAACTGCTTCCATGCAAGAGGGAGGGAAGCCTCCTCAGTGGGAAAAGATGAAGCTGGTCCCCCCGCGTGTCAGTGAACAAATTGGGCCAATTTGGTGTGATTAGTGAAGAATTCACATCTGGCCAGCAGAGTCCTCCCCGCAACCCCAGCCCAGCCTGGCTCCTGCTCCCCATTAGAAGCTATTTTCTCTGACGGCTCCATTTGTCTCTGTAGTGGGGGATTTGACAGCTCCCTGGCCAGCCTGGGAGGCCTGGCTCTGAGTGAGAGGCCCAAGGCCAGGCTGCGAGCCCACACCCTTGACCTGATGCCACGGGGGATGCCATGCTCCAAACAGGGCCCAGGCACCTGTATGGGCCCTGTAGGTTCCATCCCTCTACTGTGTGCACAGCTCCATAGCTGAGTGGGGGCCTGGGGAGCATGGTTCACTAGGCTCCCTGACTCAGGCCTCCCTTGGGCTTTGGGCCTTGGTCATCTTGCACAATGATTGTTGTGTTTTAAGATTAACAGAGACTTGTATGTGTGTGCATGGTGGTAGAGGAAACGGGGTCTGGTGTTTCCTAAAAGAAAACAGCTGGGCATGTAATAGGCAGGGCCTGCACCCCACTTCCTTCACCCCTCCCCCCCCCCTCCCAGAGACCTGATGCTGCAGCTACCCCTCAGGAATGCCTGTAGGCAGCCGTCGCACAGCTGGAAGGCTAGCCCCCAGAAGTGGCTTCAAGGTAGTGCCTTTGGGGGTGTGGTCTTCTAAGCCTTGAGTCTTCCTCCCCGAGCAGCGAGCAGCGACCCCAGGTTGCCGGTGTCAAAGACAATTTAAGGGCTATTTAAAGGAGCCTGACCTAGGGGTCGCCTGGGCAAATCTCCTCCCTGGAGAATTGCCACCAGATGGCAACCTGGGGCTTGTCTCCTAGAAGGTTACCCCTGGTTGGCTAGGAGCTCCTGGGCCCTGCCATCGCCTGGCTTGTGTGAATGGAGGCAGGGGTCCAGGACCTTAGTCCTTAGATGAAAATTCTTCTTGGAGAAGGGATAACTGGGGGAAGGGGTCCTGGACTGCAGTGGAGGGCAGGCAGGCTGCTTTTTGTTGTGAGGTCACATAGTTGTGGGGATGGAGAGAAAAACCTTCTCCGGTCTCCAGGATTTTTCCATTGCCACATGGATGCATACAGAAAACCAGGCGGGGTGAAGGAAATCAGATATCTGTGATCTCTCCAATCTCCAAACCTGTCCTGAGAAAGACTCATCAGCTGTCCCAGTTTGCCCCAGACTGAAGGGTTCCTGGGGATGTGAAACTCTTAATGCTAAAGCCAGGAGAGTCCTAGGCAAACTGGGACAGCTGGTCACCCTACCGAAGTACAAGCCCTAGCGGCCAGGCAAAGGGATACAGGAGAAGCCAGCTCTTTTGAGGTCTGTTGCCTGATTTCCTGTTTGATCTTATTTAGTCCTTACCTGATTTTAGCCTGATGCGTTATTATTATTCATAGATTCTCAGCCTTCTTTTCAAGATAATGCCTAGAATGTTGGAAGAATGTCCCAATTTGGGGTTGAGGGCAGTGGAGCTGGGGGTAGCTGGCTTGATGGTACATCTCATTCAATCTGAGATTGCACAGCTCGGGGTATGATCACAGCAGCCAGGCTGGCCTGCTCTCCCAGGGTGCTGGCCACCCAGCACCCATCTCTAATTAACAGACGCACCTTCAGAACACCCACTGTGTGGTTGCTAAAATTATTATCCCATTTTAGAGATGGGATAACTGAGATGGAGTCACTGGCCCCAGGGCTGAGTTGGGGGAAAATGGAGCAGGGTCTCCTGAATATTCCACCCCACTTCCCCACTCACACACTTTACCAGTCTCCTGTTCAGGCAAAGGTGGCTGTTTTCTTGAGGTCAGGAATAAATGCTGGCCCCGAATGAAGTCGATCCTGCTGCTCCTCCCCTGAAAGGTGGCCTCAGCCCCACTCCCCAGACATTAATTACATAATTAAAGATAGAGAAGGAGGAGGAGGTCAACCTAGCAGAATTCTAAAGGCAGAGAAGGGCTTCAGAAAAATCTAGATATTAGATCAAACTTCGACCTGCTCTCACAGCAGCAACTGGCCTCCAGGAGACAGAACCTGAAGAAGTCAAGATTTTTAAATGTCTGAAAGGACTTTTGGAGGAAAAGGGGACCAGCAGCAGATCTCTGCTCCTGCTGTCCTGGAAGCCTGGAGCTGCTGCGGCTGGTTCCCCACCTGTCCTGCCCTCACTCTGCCTCTCCTCCAAAGGCCCCTTCCCCACCTCAGCCTCTCCCTTCCCCTCCTCTGCCCATGTACCCAGAGGCTGGAGGCTGGGTGTGGTGGCTCACACCTGTAATCCCAGAACTTTGGGAGGCTGAGGCAGATGGATCACCTGAGATCAGGAGTTCGAGACCAGCCTGACCAATATGGTGAAACCCTGTCTCTACTAAAAATTACAAAAATTAGCTGGGTGTGGTGGTGTGTGCCTGTAGTCTCAGCTACTTGGGAAGCTGGGACAAAATTGTCTGGACCCGAGAGGCGGAGGTTGCAATGAGCTGAGATCAAACCACTGCACTCCAGCCTGGGCAACAGAGCAAGACTCCATCAAAAAAAAAAAAAAAAAAAAAAGGAGAAGAAGAAGAAGAAAGAATCCAGAGGCTGGAAACAACAGCTGAGTGTGCACCACAAATTGAGCTTGAAGTGCCCGTTCGAAGGGAGACTTGGGAAATCATTGAGGGGTTTATCCCTTCTGATTTCCTACTGAGTCCAAGGACTCTGGGGCTCCTGAGCATTTGAGAAGCTACGTATTTTAGGGCTGGACTGTCTAGCTGTCTTTTATAGGCTGACTGTTTTCCAAAAGGATTGGGTGGACAAGGGGACCTGTGTGAGGGAATTTCGTCTCCCAGGAGTCAGGAGGAGTGGGTGACAGGCCTTGGGGCTGAGCTCTCCTTTCGGGGGAGGCTCTTTCTTAGGAATCGTATCCCTCTAGGAAGGCCCTTCTGTAGCCCTGCTGGGCTTCTCAGAGAACCCCCAGGCTTGGGGGTTATGTATTTCCCCAGCCTTCTCAGAGAGAAGGACGCTCTCCCCCTGTCCTGGCACTGCCATCTCCCTCTCCCAGTCTGCCCCAGCCCCAGCCCCAGTCCTAGGAGAAGCCTGAAGGTGGGGTGCTTGCCTGTGTACACCCTGTTTGAATTTGCTTCAAGCCTAAGGCGACTTCCTGTTTCCATCAACAGGTCCCAGGAGAGATCAAAGGCCAGGGCTGGTGAGTTCAGGGAAGAGGAATTGAGGATGGCGGGTCCCACCACTGTGTAATGGAAGGGCTGAAATTTACGTGGAGACCTGGAGCATGGGTAGGACTCTGGGGACCCAGTTGAATTTCCGGGGCGCTTGGCCTAGGCCTGCCGGTGCCTACCCTCTTATCACTCCTCCAGGGAGCCTGGGCATCACTCCATTCCGGAGTCCCGACCCCAACCACAGTCTGCTCCTCCTCTGTGTCCCCCAGCAGCGTCCTCGCTGCTTGCCTGATCCGCCTCCTAGCACGGGGCTCCCTCCCGAGCCTGGGCCAAGCTGGAGGGGCACCCTCTCTGCTGCGGGCCCGCCCCCTGCCCCGCGCGCCAGGCAGGCGTGGCCCGCGGGGCGGGCGCCCAGCGAGGGGCTCAGTCGCTGCGGCAGGCCGTCACTCACGCACTCACGCGGGAGGAATGCAGACGGCAGGGCTGCCCTGTGGTCAGGTCTCCGCCCCACCGACGGAGGTAGGCGCCCAGGTACCCAGCCTGTGGGCCTTGGGAGCCCGCCAAGCTGCTGATGAAAGGCGCTGCCAGATTAACCCTTTCTTGGCCGCACCCCCTTGCTGCTGCCGGCTGCCGGGTGGTCGCAGAGCAGGAGGGGCGAGGGGCAGGAGAGGAGTCTGGACACGCCTGGCTAACGAGGGGGCGGTCTTGGCCTCTGCACACTTGGCAGGTGGGTGCAGGTCCCCTGCCCCTGCCCTCCCCCTTTCTCTGGCCTTAGGACCCTAGGACTGAGGGACAGGACTCCCAATAACATCATAAACCTTACCACAGGGATTCTCCACTGGGCACAACCTGCCATGCTGATGTGCCCCCTCCTTAAGAGTCACTGTCGCTAAAGAGCACTGGACAGAGAGTCCAGAAACTCATACAGTCATCCAACACACATTTGAAAAGCTGAGAGGTGGCTGATGTGTGCAATCCCAGCACTTTGGGAAGCCGAGGTGGGAGGATCGCTTGAGCCCAGGAGCTTGAGACCAGCCTGGGCAACATAGGGAGATCCCATCTCTACCAAATAATAAGAATAATATTAATATAAAACATTAGCCGGGCGTGGTGGCGCTGTGGTCCTAGCTACTTGGGAGGCTGAGGCGGCAGGATTGCTTGAGCACAGGAGGTCGTGGCTGCAGTGAACCATGATTGTGACACTGCACTCCAGCCTGGGCAACTGGGCACCGGGGAAAAGCCAAGTGGGCTGTATCTCAGTTTTTCCAGTCTGTAGAATTACAGGGTCAATAACTCAAACTGTGGGGTTATTTATTTGTGTCTGTATTCGCACCAACCTTCCTTTCTTCCCCAAGCAGAACCTCAGGCAGATGCCTGGTAAAGCGGAGAGTTTCTGGTTGGAGCTGGGAGTGAGGTCCCCCTTTCCCTTTGGCTTCTTCATCTCATCTCCTGAGAACCCCTAGGGAGGATTCCAGGGAACACAGTTTGGAAAGCTTTGAGAGCTAGGTATGGTATGAGGTGCTTTTGGGCTCTGACATCTTTCTTTTTCTTTTGTCTGCATCTGCTGGCTGATGCAGATGCATCTCTGTTCAGTGGGGGACTTTGCCAGCCTTGACATTTGCTCTGTGTGGGGCATTCTGTGATGCCCTGAGGTCTGGGCTCCCTCTTCTGGGGTCTGGGTGATGTATCTGTGTTTGCCACTGAAAATTGGCCCTGGGCAATTTTCATGCTTTGCCCATATCCTGGGGCTTGGGCTTGTCCTCTCTACTTTGCTTGTTACTGGACCCAGTACACTATAAGGTGATGTTACTCTCAAGTTTCCCCTCAACCCCATCTGTCTTCCAGACCCTCCTTTCTGGTCTGTTAAGAGTTCTAAGAATCCAGGGGGCAAGTGAATACTTTTGTTTTAACATAGTTGCAGTAGTACTAGGGTATCTGGTAGGCAAGGTGAAGAGGGCAAAGCTCTTGGGGCTAAACCTGCCTCAAGTTCAGGTGTCCTTCTCCCCCACCCCTGCTCCACCCCCTAACTAACAGCACGAGAATCTTCCAGAGATCACAGCACCTTGGTAACCCTCACTGAATTGGGCCATGGCCTGGGAGTTCCCAGATCTCTTCTCCAACTCATTCAGCCTCCTTGGGTACCTCCCCCGCCACCTATAAGGGGCTGGGAGTGCCAAGAGGGGCAGGAAATCAGAGGCTAAGTCAGGAGGCAGTGCCAAGAGGCGGCAGGAAGCCAGGCGGCCTCGTGCCGAGTCCTAACTGCCCAGTCCTAACCCCACCTCACTCCTCAGTGGTCTCTATGAGCCTCACTGCCCTGGGGGAAGGTATACCACCCTGAAGCTGAGTTTCCAGGAGGGGCAAGAGAAGCTAGGCTTTAGCTACAGTAGAACTGCAGAGTAGATCTCAGAAAGGACTTCCCAGCTTGCAGGTCCATCTCCCTTGAATACTAGTTTCTCAGGTATGCCTTACCCAGCTTAAAGGCGTCACCACCTCCAAGATAACAAGACTAGAAATTTGCAAATCACCCTTAATGCTCCGCTCCCTTCACCATCCAACTGGCCACTGAGTCCCATCCTTTCTGCAGCATTAGTGGTTTGAAGGTACCCTCTTTGCTTTCCATTTCCATTGCTCCTGATTCAGCTGACACCTCTTCTAACCAGTCCCTGAGACTACTGCAACAGTGGCTGGTTCCCCTGACTCCAAGGAGCACAGCTCCGTCCTCCCTTCCCTCCCCAATCCTTCCTCCGCACTGCACCAAGAGGCATGTCCGAACACAGGTTGGAGCATGCCACTCTTATGCTCAAAAACCTTTGATGGCTCCCCATTGCCGGCAGGATAAAGTCCCAATATTGCCTGGCATTTACAGCCTGCCCTGATCTGGTGCCAACCTACCTTGCCAGCCTGGGTCCCCACTATGTACTTTATCCCCTCAACTCCAGCCACATCCTATGGCTTGTCTTATCCCAGACCTGCCGTGCATTGTCATGGCCGACCACCTTGGCTCACAGACAAGCTCGTTCCTGGCACTTACAGTGTTGTGGGGGAGGAGGACTAATCACATAATCCCGTAAATAAATATATCCTAACAAACTCTAAGTTCAGCGTGTCTTTAGGAACTCAAAGAGAGGTTATAATGGGGGTGGGATTTAGACTGAGGACTCGGAGAAGGCCTCTAGGCATGAGAGGCACTGCAGTGTATTGGATTCCTGTTACTTCGAATGCTTGGGGCGGGGCTTATTTCTTCAGAACGAACTTCCCATCCGTGCCTCCAGATTTCTTGGCGTCTCTGACCTAGATTGCATTTAATTCTGTTTTAAACTGGAGCCTGTCTCATGTGTTGCAGCACCTAGACGGTGAGCGACTGAGAGAAGGGAGTGTTGCTCGTTCATGCTTAGAACACCATCATTCAGCACACAGTAGGTCTGGGGCACAGTAGGTCTTGAATAAGTGTGTTTTTATTTTTGAGATGAAGGTATGCAGACTTCCGTGTTGAATGAGCATGGAAATAGACCTGAAAGCAGGAAACATTCCCGAGAAATAGTGGGGCTTGGCACAGAAGCAAGGGATGGACAAGATAGCCTCCTAGTCATCCTCTTTCACAAAAGCTCTGTCCTCTGTCTGACTCTTATTTCATACCTCCCAAGATGCTTCAGAGAATCCTCTGAGTTCTGGCCTACAAACCAGCATTCCATTTGGCCCAGCCAGCCTCCCCTCAATGCTCCCCAATCCCAGGTGATCCATATTTGCATATAGAGGGGCTGTTCAAGACAGCAGAGGAGAGGCTTCTTTCCTGCTGGGAGACGGTGGTCTTGGTATCAGGAACCCCCAACCACCCAGGACAGCTGCTCCACTGGACTGACTGTAGGTTTTGGGGGGACAGTGTCCTTCTTGCCCCCACACCCCATACACTAAATGCCATGCAGCTCCTCCAGCTCCCTAGGAACAGAACACAGAGGAAAAAAGGGGTTAGCTTGCCTGGCTTTGAGCAGACAAGGTAGGAGGAGGGAGATTTATTGGGGAGCGACCCTGCTCTAGAGGCCGCCTCCGCACACACTCCCCGCCACCCCACTGCAGCCATTTCCAAGCAGACAGCAGCAGGCCGTTTCTCAGGGTTTCCAACTCAATTCTCTTACCCTGATACTTTCCCATCGGTGGAGAATTTTGGATCTGAGCAAGGGCTGGGGTGTGGCTGTTGAACCCATGAAGAAGCCAGGCTAACCTATCAAACTGCAGCCCAGTCCCCTTGGGTCAGGTTCTTGGGGTAAGCTCTCCCTTGAAGAATCTGATGTGATGGTGAGGGCTCAATTCCTACCACAGAGGGACACAGGGGCTGGCCTCTGGGAACCACCACTCAGAGGGTGGAGACCCAGCCCCTGTTCTGAAGATGCTTCCAGGCTGCCGAAGGACACAGGATGAAACCAGGACATAGACGCTTGTCTCCTCTGTGCTGGTCAGTGGCTAAGATGCCCCAGCAGGCTTTCCAGATAGAGGCCACTCCCCCAGTTCAATGTTTTCCTCAGGGCAGCTGTGTCTGGTAGCCTCACTGCAGTCTCTCTTGCTGCAGAGGCCAGGTGAGTGGTGGTGCTCACAGGACAGGTGGCATCCGGCAGGTAGGGAGCGCGGGGGAGGAGGAATGTGCCCGGGGCCTGGGCAGGATGCCACTGGACAGTCCCAGCAGCCCCACCCCTACCCATGACCTACCCACCCCACCTCTTGCCAGCCATGGTCCTTGTCCCTATGCCAGGGGTCACAGCCAGTCCTGGGTTCCGGGTAACCATTCCTGGGAGGAGACCCGGCCTCCAGACGTGAGGGACATCTTCTGGGGCATTGGTCATTGCCATAACTGCCATTTCACGCACACTGACCCTGGTTTATTTAGTCCTCACAGTTAAATATTGTATTGCCCCCATTGTACAGGTAGGGAAACCAAGGCTTAGGGTGAGGAAGCCCCTGGTGCAATGTACTGGGTACAGCCTGAGCCGGAGCAGCAGTGGCTGGGGCATTGTGGGGGTCTGAGCAGGGGCACTTGTGGAACTGCAGCTCCTGGCGTTGAGACTCAAAGAGTCCTTCTCATCCCAGAAGGAATTTGTCCCTACGGTGAGAGGGGTTAGACACGGCTGGAAGTGGGGACAAAGTGGGAGCAGGCCCAGCACAGGAGTGCTTTAGCCAGCACCCCGCAGCACGCCAGGGATCCTGTGCAAGAACCACCTCCACCCGCCTCCTCCCTGCACCCTTTCAGAAGCTGAGGGAGCAGGTGGGGAGATGGTGACTCTCCAGAGCCCCTGATCTCAGCAGAGAGCCTGCCCCCTGCTATAGCCCCCCAGGTGTTCCACTGTCAAGGTGGCATCCCCAAGACCACCCCGCGCCCTGTATGTCTCAGAGTGACGCCTCCAGAATGAGAGCAAGGACTCAGACCAGTGAATCGGGGGGAAGACTCCAGGCTCTACTCTCCAATCCCTCCGCTCGCTCCCCCTCCACCTCCCTCCCGAAAGCTTCCCTCCCAAACACTCAGTCATTCATTCCCCAGACCACCTACAAACCACCCATTTGCCCAGACCACACAGCTCCTCTGCCCAGCTCAGCTCCCCAGGATAATGGCCGTCCTACCCCCACCCTTCCAGGATGCACCCCCAAGCCTAATTACCACCTTGGCACCTCCGGGGCAAGGGGGGCGCTGACCTCTGTTTATGCTTGGAAATCTCTTGGGCACAGGAGGCCTGTTTTCCTCTGGACATCAAGGAGCAGGAGGAAATTAGAGACCCTCAACGAAGCCCCCTGCAGTCCCTCCCACCCCACGGCCTTGTCTCTGGGCCCAGGCTAGTGGGGTAGAACAGAAAGGCAGGATGGTGGGGACCCCTGTTTGCTCCTCTCTCCTTCTGGGCACAGTGAGGGGATGGGAGAAGGAGCAGGCTGGGACTCTGTCCTCCAGATGCAGGCTCGGGGAGGACTCCTCAGAAAGAGCACTGGACTGGGAGTCAGAGACTGGGGTTGAGTTCCGCTGCCCTGGACTGCTTGGACTCCCCATCCTGTTGGGCCTCACTTTCCTAGGGTGTGAGAGACAGCCGATCTCCTTGGTCTCTAAGGGCTCTCCCAGCTTGGGGCCTCGAACGCCAACGAGGTCACTGAGAGGTGCTGCTCTCACTCCAGCTTCTCTGCACTGCAGAGAGACCCTCTTCCCACCCCAGTAGAAAAGCAGGGAGAACCCAAGTGGATGGAGGAAGCTGCGGGAGGAGGGCAGGTGGTCAGGACAGGGAGACAGAGCATGGTGTGGCCTGACAGCCGTCAACACTGGGTGGGAGGGAGGATGGGCACCATGGCAGGCTAGGAGCAATGGAAGTCGAGAAGCTCTGGGCTGGAGAACTCCCTCCTCTGGCATCAGCAAGGTGGTGGAAGGGAGGCGCTCCTCTGAAGGGGCTATGCCCCCAGCCCCTGCAAAGTCTACCCTGACCAAAATCCTAGCAGCTGCTCCATTAGGGTAGGGACCAGTTTTTGTCAGGTGCCTAGTATGGGCTTTGGCTTAGAGGAGGTTCCCAGTAAATCTGAAGTGAATGGGTGCATATGGAGCAGCTTTGGGGAGACTAAGGAAAACCCAGATGTGTGAACTTTACCTGCAGCTGTGGGAATGGGGAGTGGGCGGGAGAGAGAGGACCATGGGGGTGGGGTGTTGGTGGGTTCACCCTCACCAGGCAAGGCTGAGCTGGCCTAGGCCCTGGAGGCCAGGGCCACCAGGGCTGGGCTGGGGCGGATGAGGTGGTCTCTGTGGGGTCCCTCTCAGGATCCCTCCTTCCCCCATAATTACCTCTGATTAGCTTCACCACAACAGCCAGCCTGGAAAGAGAGGGGTGTTTGGAACGTGGGGGAGGGGACAAGGTGGAGCAGAGCACTCAGGACAAGCCACGGACCCCAGCAAAGCTCCCTCCCCACAGCTCAGAACACACACACACACACACACACACACGTGCGTGCATGCGCACACGGGCACACACAGGCGCACACACACGCACGCACACAGGCACACACACAGACTTGCACACACACAGGTGCACACATGCACACAGCCACAGACATACACAGGCACACACACACATACACAGGCGCACACACACACACATACACAGGCATACCTGTGTGCGTGCACACACACGCAGAGGTACAGTCACACACAGACACACACTCACACACACACACACACACCCCAAGCTGGAAAATTGCAAAGGAGTCCATCTACACAGGCCCAGAGTGGCAGTCATCAGGGCAACCAGGCCCTTTAAACAGCTCACCCAAGGGTATTAGCTCAAAATGCAACCTCTCACCCACTGCAGTTCCTGGGAGGATGGCTGAGCGCAGCTTCTAGGCAGAGGGGAGCGGGGAACTGTGAACAGAACAAACACTTCAGGTGGGGAAGGGGCTGTGGCAGGCATGTCTACTGGCACAACTCAACGCCCACCCTGGAGCCCCCTTGCTGGCAGCTCACACAGTTCCTGGTGTCCGGCCGCTGACTCTGCTGTGTCCCTGCAGAACTGAGGGATCTGCAGACAGCTTTGCCCTTGTCCACAGGCGTCCTGCCCTCACCCACCAGCTCCTTGAGACAATCCAGCCTAGGACCTTCCCTGGGAGCCAAGAGGCTGGGGCGCCTTCTTTCTAACCTGCCAATGGAACCCTCGCATTCCCCCAGACTCATATTCCAGGAAGGGCTCCTGAGGGGTGGGGAGACCCAGCGATGGGGAAAGTGTCTCCTCCTTTCTCGACTGTTCTGGGGAAGAGAGCTGTGAGCCAGGCAGGCACTGGTAGAGTGAGGGAAGAACAGTGACTGCTTCCTCTTCAGCCTTACCTTAGAGAAACTATTATGTAATCAATAGCAGTATTCCTTGAATTTTTTTATTTTAAGCTTGCTCTAGGTCTGAGCACCAGGCTGCCATGCTTATAAACGTCATTTCACTCGCTCTCTTTTAGGGAGACCCGAACCCTGCCCTCAGGGAGCTCCCCAGCACTGTCCCCGTTCGTACCTCCCCTCACAACCCCTGCCCTCAGGGAGCCTCCAGTCTGATGGAGAAGACTTGATGAACTAACAGAATGGACAACCCCGACCTGGCCTCCTCCCCACGTCCCTCTTCCCTAAAAGGGAGCTGGGCTTTCGGAGGTGGGAGGAACCGCGAGGCAGCAGCGGTGTGAGGAAGGCACTCAGCCTTCCTGGAGGAGCGGCTCCCAGTGGCGGCGGGCTGCCTGGAGGAGGTGGCAAGGCCGGGCTGGGCGCTGAGGAGGCCGCCCCGGTGGCGCTCCCACGACCCGGGCAAGGCAGTCTGGGCGCCGTCTCCGGTCTCGGGGCCTGCGGTCGGGGCACCGCGGTGCCGCGTTTGAGCCGGTCAGCTCCCTGCGGAAATTACAGGGGCGCTCGGCGCTGCGGTCGCGCCCCCCAGGGCAGCGCCCGCTGGTTGGAGGCGTTTAAATTGAAAGCAGCTTTGGGGAGAGGGGGCGGACGCGGGCAGCCGAGTAAGGGGAGGGGGCGGCCCGGCACAGCGACCCCATTGTCTGCGCCCGCCGAGGGGTGGAACCTTGTGGTGAGCTCGGCGCGGCGCCCCCTCCCCGAGCTCCGGCCCAGCGGCGCTCTCAGTCGGTTCCCACGCTGCGCGGCGCTGGCCGCGACCCCTCGTCGCTTCTCCACCTGGGTCTGCCTCTTGGCTAGCTGGCTGCAAGCCTGGCAGCGCGCACGCGCACACTTCCTCCAGGTGGCCCTCCCAGACTAAGCCTGATAGCAAGTCGGGCGTCACTGAGTCATGGAAGGTCAGGAAAACCCGGGTTGACTCTGCTGCTAGACTTGGTCACCTTGAGCAAATCTCCTTCCCTCTCTGGGCCCCAGTGTCCTCTATAAAAATGCCTACCTCTTTCAGTCATTTTAAAGATGATTTGAGTCACTGTATGGGAAAGTGTTCTGAAAACTGGAATGCTGCAGGTAGCTGAGCAATACATGTCGCGAATAAGCCCCTCCTTCTACTCTTCACTGTACTGGCCCTTTTATACACAGGTGTGCTGGTGCTGGAGCCATAGCGCTAGTGGTGGGTTAGAGGAGAAGAAAAGCAGCCAACAGAGTGGAGGCTAGAAATCATGGTGGACTTCCTGGAGGAAGGAAATGTGGAGTAGGGCGGGAAGGAGCAAAAGGAGGCAATTTTTGGAGACAGGAGAGAGATGTCTCCTCTTGGGAGAAGCTCAGCAAAGGCCAGAGAAGTGGCTTGGAGAGAGCGGCTGTTTGCCCAGTTGCTGGGTGGCATGTCTCCTGGGAAGGCAGATTGGTGGCAGTTCCCGGTGCAGTCCCTGGGTGACGGATGGGGCCTATGCCTGTCACCCCTGGGGAGTGGGGGGTGCTCCCTTTGGCTCCTTTCTGGTTCTTTTCCCAAAGGCTTTGAGTACCTGCAGGCTGGTCCCTGGGCTCCAGGCACCCGGTGCAAGGACCTTGGTTTTGTTGTTCCTTTTGCTTCCAGCAGCAGCAGCAGCAGGTTGTTTACCAGGCCTGGTGCCCAGGGACGGGCCATGTGCTCCATACCTGGCAGAGCCACATGTTTCTGCCCTACTTCCTGGGGGCAAAGGCTTCCTAATGGGCAGCCAGGTATGGGAGGCAAAGGCTACAGTACCAAGTCCCTGTGAAGGGAGCCTGAGACATACACACTTGGTGGCAAGAAGGAGAGCTGAGGCTGGCAGGAAGGAAGTGGCCTCTGTAAGGGTTCCCAGACGAGGGGACTGAGTAGAAGCCTGGAGAGGAGGGAAGAAGAGGGATGAGGAAGAGGAGGGAGGGAAGGCAGAGGGGCAGGGCTGGGGTTCCACTAGAGGCATGAGGGCTGTCAGAGTTCCTTCCCAGCCCTCTTGTCATCTCTTAACACCCTGCCCCCACCATCCCAGCCTCAACCCCTCCTCCAGAGCCCAAAGCTTCTCAAAGGCCTGTAACAGAGAGTGCTTGGATCTGACAGCTGGGATGAAATCTCCAAGTAGGCTTTGGAGATTCAGGGTGGGGGTAAATTAGACTGGGGTTGGGTTCAGAGGCTCTGCCTGTCCTTTGCAGCTCCTGCCCTGGCCCAGGCAGCTGATGAACCCACCCACCCAGGCTAGCTCCCTCACCCCCTGGCATGTCCTGTGCTCATGCCAGCTGGGCACAGGGCAAGGAAGCTGTGGGAAAATAATTCGAGAGCCTGGTGAGGAGTGGTGAACTGACTGGTTAGGGCTGGGCCTCCCTGGTCCAGAGAGCTGGCCGGGCTCAAGGAGCCTTCCTGATCCGTAGGCATGGGACTCACAGGACATGACTTCTCCCAGGGGACAGGGGCCCAGGTTTCCCTGGGAACTCAGGGATGGGGAACTCAGGGCACTCAGGATGGAAGAGTCCTGGGGAGACAATCCTCCTGTAGATCACATCCTTGCCTTTGGAAGATCTCAAAGCATTTAGCCTGGCCAACGTCTTCCTTGGCCTTCTCCATGGGAACCTGGTGGTGGGGTAACTCACCACTTTTGCTGGTGGTGGGGGAGAGCAAGCTGATAGCCCAGAGGCCTCGTACACATCACACTCAGAGTTAGCAACCAACTACTAACAGGATTCCATTCCCCATGCAGGCCAAGGGCTCCGCCAGCTCTCTGAAAGTGTTTCTCCTGCCACAGTTCTTCCCTGAACTCCCTGCCATCAGTCACTCCATTTCCTAGTGGAAAACCTGGCCCTGTCCCTCTCCTTCCCTCCCTCCTCTTCCTCACCCCTCTTCTTCCCTCCTCTCCAGGCTGCTCCTCAGTCTCCACCTCCTCAGAGCCCAGAAAGCCTTCTGCGCATGCCATGCACACCTCTCAGATCATGAAAGAGCCTTTCCCAAGCTTGCCTTGTGCAGGAAGCCCACCAGGTTGAGCAGGGATGGGGAAGCAGGGAGCCAGATCCACGCAAACCTTGGCCTCCAGCCCCCTGAGTGGGCCAGGCCTGAAAAAGGTAGAGACCTATGCTCTTCTCACCTACCTTGCCCAGCCTTGGGGTCTTGGAGGTCAAGGCTTTGGGCAGAAGGGAGAGGGCAGTGAGGCTGAGGCCTCTATAGGCCCCAGGCCGCAGCTGATGGGCTTCACATGGGCTGGAGGTGACTCTACTGGTTCACCTCTGCTTGGGGCCAGGGAGAAGAACTCTAGGAGTTGGGGGTGGTGAAGGTCTAGCTAGACTGGGACAGGAAGAGGCATACTCACCCACCTGGGTCATCTGTCGTCAAAATGCCCCCAAGTAGGTGCCATGAGTGGTGACCGTCATAGAAGAGTCCTTGCTCTCAGGAACTCAGGACATGTTTCCAAAAAGGAGGAGGGAGCCAGGTGAGAAAGTGAATTGACCCAGATGACCTCCGAGTCTCCCGGAGCTAAAGCTCTGCAGTCCTGTGATCCCAAGAACCTAAGCGCCTAAGATGTGGTCCTGAGATGCTGGGATTGTAGCAATCGTCATCATAATGATAGCATCAGGCACTGTCACAAAACTTCACATGCCCATCTCACCGCTCCACAGTGAGCGAACTGAGCGAACTGAGGTTCCGTTAGCTTGTCCCGAGAGCCACGGAATGAGGACCCCAAATTGGACCAGCCTGACTTCAGAATCTGCTCACTTGGCTTCTCTGCAGCCTTCTTGTCCCTAAACCCTGCTCTCCGCAGGGTCTGTGATTCAGCATACCACTAAGTCCAACACTAAGTCATGACTCAACATCTTTGGTGGGAAACAGAAGGTGGGAGGGGTAGATCCTGGCAGGGAGGCGATAGAGACAACTCTCACCCATCCTCCTCTTCTGGGTGCCGGAAAGCTTCCCGGAGGAGGAGGAGGAGGATGGGCAAGAAAGGGCAGAAGAGGAAGAGGAGAGGAAGAGAGTATTTCAAGATGGCTAGTAGGGGTGGCCATTCCAGGGCACTAGCAGGGGCACTTGGAGGAAGATGACGTTGTTTGAGGCTAGAAGATTGGAGGGACCCAGTGGGGGCAAAGTGGGAGGACAGGAGTCTGGTTTGGGTTCATTCCCTCCTCCACCAGCCCATGGGCCCAGTGTCTAAGGACTTAGAGCCCAGAGGGCAAAGAGGGCTCAGGCCATGGTCCTCTGAGAAAGCCTCCTATGCCTCACCCCTCCTCCAGCTGCTCAGCCCTCTGCTGCTCCAGGCGCAAGGCCACTTTCAGCCATTCTCAGACAAAATCCCTGGGGGAAGGCCCCAGCTGCTCTCCCCCAGGACTGATTACAAGCAAACAGCTGGAGGCAAACATCTGCTTCTCTCCCGGGGAGGACTGTCCTTGTTCCCTCAAAGGTATGGAGCCTGCGGCCATCTTCGCTCCCCATTAAGGAGACAGCTGTCTTTGCGGGCATCCAGGAGACTGGACAGAGAGAAGACAGAAAATAAACATTACCGAGTGCCAGCCTTCAGGCGAGTGGAACATCCTCATTTTGCCAAGGGGAAAACTGTGACACAGGCAGGGGAGGACCCACAGAGGGTCGATCTGGCTTCAACTCTGGCTCTGTTTTGGTTGTAAGGTGCTGGGGGGTCTGTCCCCAGTGGGTGCAGTCTGCTTCTCCCCCAACAACTCCCAACCATGCGTTTGCCCACAGACGAATTCAGAACTCCATGAAGGCAAGTGGGTTCCTCCTGGGGACAAGAGCACATAGCAAGGCTGCGGGTGCCTCTCAGCAGCCCCAGAGAGGCCCGCTCCCCACTTCTCATTGATGCTACGGCTTTTCTGCCGGCTGGATTGTAGTCACTGTTGACCTTGATTGAGGGCCTTCTAGGTATCAGGCACTGGGCTAAGGATCTTAACCGATGCCATGTTTAATCCTCGCCACAGCCCTAGGAGATGGATTCGGTAACTCTCACCATTTTACCGATGACAGAACTAAGGCTCAGAAACGTGAAATAATGTGCCCAAGATCACCTGGTTGTAAGCAGTGGAGGTGAGACTGGCATCCAAAACCTTCCCTCTCAAGCTCTGTGCCACTCCCTTTGGTGATACGATTGCCGAGTATGTGACTCTCCGTCTCCCTTAACCAGGGTCCAGCTGGATTGGAAGAGCAAACCCTCTCCGCCTGCCTCTGGCCTCTTCTTGACCCCTTAGATTGAAGAATTGGCCCAGGGTGCTACCTCTAAGAGATAGGTTGCAAAGGCAACTGGACAAAATTGGACAAGTTCTAAATACAGTTTCCTCTCTGCTCACCCTGTCACCAAGCGGGGTTCCAGCTCCCTCTAGGGTCAGAAGAAAATGACTTCTGGGGTACCCGGTGTTTGGCAAGTGGATAAGGGTGCAGGCTCACACCCTGTCACTTGCTTGCTGTGGGACCTTGAGCAAGTGACTTAACCTCTCTGTGCTCCAGTGCTGGCATCTGTAAAATGAGGAAATAAGTACCAGGCTCATGGGATAATGATAGGATTGAGCTGGAAGGAGTTCACAGAGTTTGGAGCAGTGCCTGGCATGCAGTGAGTGCTTCTGCTGTTATTATTAGCTGGAGAATCAAGAGACGACTGTTTAAAAAGAGGAGAGGCCAGGAAGTATAGGCAAGTCTATCAAAAGGACATGGTTGATTTTGGGGGGTCTAGGTTTCCTAATTTTTCAAGGCTGAGGGTCCTTGAGAGGGAAGAAAGGGGTGAATGGTTTCCAGGTGACATTCCTGCTTCCCCACCCCCATCCCCAGGAGGGTAAAATTCCTCACAGGTCTCTGTGCGCTTTCATGTGAAGCCTGCCAAGCCCTGGCCAGCATTCCTCTGTCCATCCTGTGGGTTGGGAGCTGGTGGAGAGGGTCATGAGCCCTTTTTCAGCTGTGTAAAGTGTGAGGGTAGGGCCCCAGCTGGGACCTGCTGAAAGCAGATGTCCCTCCACTCCCAGTGGAGGGACTTCAATGGAGGAAAGCCCATCTGGGTGGGTGTTCAGGGCTGCCTTACCTGCCCCCACCCTCTCGTGCCTGCAATGCATGCGGATGCCTGTGACACAGACTGGAGGACCAGGTTGGGCCATTTGCCCTGCTGACATCCCCATCCCGAGGTCCCCTGGAAACAGGGTTTTGTGTGGACACCAGTGAACATGCAGTGCTGCCCCAGGGGACACGACCCTCAGTTCTGTCCCTGCCCCTCAGTTCTGTCCCTGCCCCTGTTCTGTCCCTGCCCCTCAGTTCTGTCCCTGCCCCTGTAGCTCCCAGGCTGCTGTGGGAGGGCAGGAGCGAGGGAGAAGGCCACCCCAGCTGGTGAGAGCTGGGGAAGCAGGTGAGATTGAGGAGAAAGCTGGATGGGTGGGGAGGTAAGGGCAGGCTTCCTGGAGGAGGGTAGGAAAGATCGGGGGAGGATCAGGACTGGTGCGACAGGGTTGGGCACAGGGATGTGGAGACCTACTCTTTGAACCCTCTGCCTCTATGCATGTGTGTTCTTCTGCACCCACCCACTTATCCATCCATCTATCCATTCATTGAGCCATTTTACATTTACCTGTCTGAACAGGACTTACAGAAGCCCTCACCCATTAGCTAGAGCTGTCCCACCACAGACTGGGCTAAATGGCTAAATTGATAGGTGGTAAGCATCCCATCACTGAAGTTTTGTGAGAGCTATATAAGGGGGACCCCCACACAGCATGGGGGCTGCATTACATTTCTTCCAAGGTGTACTTCCTGCTCTGGGGTACTGGGAGGTTCTCCACCTCCAGTTCTTCCCTCCGAGGATCTGAAGTTCGTAGCTTTCTCTCCCTTGCCAGTTGCTTTACCTTCACCCTGTCTCCTTCTCTCCCATCTCCAACTTGCCCCTCCTCCCCACTAGGCCCACTTGGGCTTTTCTATTTCCCTCTTCTCCAGCCTCCCTACCTCCACTCTGGCCTCTGCTGCCACCAGGGATAGCTTTGAAGGACTTTGCTGTAAGCGTGGACTTCCCTTGCTCAAAAGCTTTCCATGGCTCCCTGTTGCCCACAGAGAAACATCCAGACTCCTCTGTCTTCCTTTCAAGGCCTTCCCTGAGTGGGCCCCAGGCACTTAGATCCACTTTTATGCATGAAAGCCGCTCCACCTTCAGTGCCCTACTCACCCCTTGCCAGCCACCTTGCTTGGAAAACTCTTAACTGCAACTTTTAGTTAAAGCTCAGAAAATATCTTCTTGATACAAGCCACGGCTGGTGCCCTCACCAAGGCAGTGACTGAGCTACTGGCTGGTTTCTTTGAGGGCAGGGGCTTTCTCCTCCTCCTCCTCCTCCTCC